>NW_018407525.1:493816-514685 GCF_002113885.1 Mizuhopecten yessoensis
TGTATCACACTCTGTTACAGCATCACATACATATCATATTGTATCACACTCTGTTACAGCATCACATACATATCATATTGTATCACACTCTGTTACAGCATCACATACATATCATACTGTACCATACTCTGTCACAGCATCACATACATATCATATTGTACCACACTCTGTTACAGCATCACATACATATAAAACTGTATCGTGCTCTGTTACAGCATCACATATGTATTTAGCTGTATCACACTACTGCTGATGACTCTTGGCTGAAGCCTGTTACAGAAGATCCTTTACACAAGCTGCTTGCCTGTGCCAAACATGATGTACACAATCCAACCAAACAAACAGACACCAGCAGTCTGATTAAACACAGCTGCCCAGCTCTTGGTAGCCTCCAGGATGTGGCCAGCCATGTACACACCCACAAAACCTGCAGAGAAACCAAATAAATCAAGCAAACTGTTGATTGTTATGGCATATTTAAGTTTATTTTCACCATGTTCTATCTGTTTATACAAATACAGTAGTACTGTTAACAGAAAAAAATCATATAAGCCAGAGTTTCCAAAATTTCCAAAATTTTTGAAGTATTTTTGTCATCAATCTAGAAATATCTCTTACCTGGTATAGCACCAGCCATGTTCATAATGCCTGAAAAAGAGAAGACAAAACACTTTTACCCATAGCAGTATTGTGACTCTTGTAGACATACATTGATTCAGTTTCATACACATTTTTTTTTACACCTTTTACAAAATATGAAACTCTATTAAACTTTTAATGGATATACATGTATCTACATTTGTAGCCCGAGTTTCCTATGGCCCTAGCACCAGACCTAGACATTTTGACAGATAGATGTTTGGTGTGGGGCCAGAGCGCATTCCTATATGAAAACGTGGAATTCTCCAACAACGTTTGGTATTGGGGAGTGACTAATCAATAAAAAAGATGCGGCCCGGAAATCTTCTAAACAAGAATGATATATCCCATTTTCGACCTGGATCAGTACGGGTTGTTGATTAGTCACTCCCATGAACTACAAAATGGCATTCGCTAAGGTAGGAAATTTTGTACGATTGAAAACCGAGGAGTCTACTGATGAAATTTAGCAGATGTTGTAGACCGAGTTTCCTCCGGCCCTGACACCAGACTATCTGTCAAAATGTCTTAGTCTGGTGTCGGGGCCAGAGGAAACTCGGGCTACAGCTGTTGGTGATAATAAGGGCAGACTTGGATAAATGAATAATCCATTTTTCGACATATGTGAGGTATGTGTTGTGTGGTGGTAGATTTTTGTTGTCCATGCATCATAACTCTCCCGATACCAACCGGTGTTGGAGAATTCCACGTTTTTATATAGAAGTGCGCTCTGGCCCCACACCAGACAGCTATCTGTCAAAATGTCTGAGTCTGGTGCTAGGGCCGGAGGGAACTCGGGCTACTACATCTATAAACCAGATAGCTATGAGGTGGTGACACATCTGCAATTATGTGGAAGAAAGCACCTTAAAGCAACTCAATACATCTCAAACCTTAGACAACATTACAAAGGTAAGTCTTACCAAACACAGCCCCAGCATGTCTTGGTGCGATATCCTGGGGATTGACAAGGATGCCGCTGTTATGGAAACCACAGCATGCCACTGCTATAGCCATGATAAACAGGGCCGAATAGTAACTGGTGGTATAGGAAATCGTTACTAATGCTGCGGACGTGCCACAGAGGGCTATACTCTGAAACACAAGAAATAACGGAATAGTAACTAGTGGTATAGGAAATCATTACTTATGCCGTGGACATGCCACAGAGGGCTATACTCTGAAACACAAGAAATAATGGAATAACAACACTTGAACTCAATAACTGTATTAATACCTGCACAACATGAAGTTAAGGGGAATAACTCTAGTAGAATTATACTCTTTTCTAGAGAATCTGTTACTATGACAAGATGATATCAAATCTTACCTCCATAAACTTTCTCACAAATGTCACACTGTAACCTGTAACAGACATGAAAACAACAAATTACTGAAGACTGCATATTTTGACGATCTGGAGAATATATATAATTTTAAGTCTTGAATTGTAACAATGACAAAGTCTAGGTTACATTTTCACTGTAAAATGTTTATTTGTTTGATAAAGGTGACATTGTACATACTGTACTAACCATTGAAATGTCACACATAGACACGTTAAAACTGGTTGTGCTATATGAATCTTTATACAAAACAAAGCAGTGTTGAAGTACTGTGTATTTGCTTATCATGTCAATGCAATTTTCAATACAAATATGCATTAAATGCCATTTCTTTTTAACTTATTTTCTTACAAACAGGCTGGGTAGAGTTTACCTTTGGCTAACATACGGTCTGCAATCCAACCTCCTAGTACAGAGCTGAACATGGTCACAACCCACGGCACCACATTAAACACCCATCCCTACAGAAAATACAGAGGCAAGTCCAAACGTTACTGATGGTAAACACCCATCCCTACAGAAAATACAGAGGCAAGATCAAACGTTACTGATGGTAAACACCCATCCCTACAGAAAATACAGAGGCAAGTCCAACCGTTACTGATGGTAAACACCCATCCCTACAGAAAATACAGAGGCAAGTCCAACCGTTACTGATGGTAAACACCCATCCCTACAGAAAATACAGAGGCAAGTCCAACCGTTACTGATGGTAAACACCCATCCCTACAGAAAATACAGAGGCAAGTCCAACCGTTACTGATGGTAAACACCCATCCCTACAGAAAATACAGAGGCAAGTCCAACCGTTACTGATGGTAAACACCCATCCCTACAGAAAATACAGAGGCAAGTCCAACCGTTACTGATGGTAAACACCCATCCCTACAGAAAATACAGAGGCAAGTCCAACCGTTACTGATGGTAAACACCCATCCCTACAGAAAATACAGAGGCAAGTCCAACCGTTACTGATGGTAAACACCCATCCCTACAGAAAATACAGAGGCAAGTCCAACCGTTACTGATGGTAAACACCCATCCCTACAGAAAATACAGAGGCAAGTCCAACCGTTACTGATGGTAAACACCCATCCCTACAGAAAATACAGAGGCAAGTCCAACCGTTACTGATGGTAAACACCCATCCCTACAGAAAATACAGAGGCAAGTCCAACCGTTACTGATGGTAAACACCCATCCCTACAGAAAATACAGAGGCAAGTCCAACCGTTACTGATGGTAAACACCCATCCCTACAGAAAATACAGAGGCAAGTCCAACCGTTACTGATGGTAAACACCCATCCCTACAGAAAATACAGAGGCAAGTCCAACCGTTACTGATGGTAAACACCCATCCCTACAGAAAATACAGAGGCAAGTCCAACCGTTACTGATGGTAAACACCCATCCCTACAGAAAATACAGAGGCAAGTCCAACCGTTACTGATGGTAAACACCCATCCCTACAGAAAATACAGAGGCAAGTCCAACCGTTACTGATGGTAAACACCCATCCCTACAGAAAATACAGAGGCAAGTCCAACCGTTACTGATGGTAAACACCCATCCCTACAGAAAATACAGAGGCAAGTCCAACCGTTACTGATGGTAAACACCCATCCCTACAGAAAATACAGAGGCAAGTCCAACCGTTACTGATGGTAAACACCCATCCCTACAGAAAATACAGAGGCAAGTCCAACCGTTACTGATGGTAAACACCCATCCCTACAGAAAATACAGAGGCAAGTCCAACCGTTACTGATGGTAAACACCCATCCCTACAGAAAATACAGAGGCAAGTCCAACCGTTACTGATGGTAAACACCCATCCCTACAGAAAATACAGAGGCAAGTCCAACCGTTACTGATGGTAAACACCCATCCCTACAGAAAATACAGAGGCAAGTCCAACCGTTACTGATGGTAAACACCCATCCCTACAGAAAATACAGAGGCAAGTCCAACCGTTACTGATGGTAAACACCCATCCCTACAGAAAATACAGAGGCAAGTCCAACCGTTACTGATGGTAAACACCCATCCCTACAGAAAATACAGAGGCAAGTCCAACCGTTACTGATGGTAAACACCCATCCCTACAGAAAATACAGAGGCAAGTCCAACCGTTACTGATGGTAAACACCCATCCCTACAGAAAATACAGAGGCAAGTCCAACCGTTACTGATGGTAAACACCCATCCCTACAGAAAATACAGAGGCAAGATCGAACGTTACTGATGGTAAACGCCCATCCCTACAGAAAATACAGAGGCAAGCCCAACCGTTACTGATGGTAAACACACATCCCTACAGAAAATACAGAGGCGAGTCCAACCGTTACTGATGGTAAACAACCATCCCTACAGAAATACAGAGTCAAGTCCAACCGTTACTGATGGTAAACACCCATCCCTACAGAAATACAGAGGCAAGTCCATCCGTTACTGATGGATATATTTTAGTCCCTTTGCGGACATTTTTTTTGCACTAGTACATGTACATAAAATCATCAGATCTTCATATTGAATTTAAACCAAGTTAACTTTTGAATATTTTATTCACAACACCTTATACTTGCCATTCTCTCTGATCCTCATTATCTTGTTTAAAAACTGAATATTCCATTTACATTTGTGTGTATCTATGATAACTTTAACTGTACACAATTTTTAACTTTGCATCTTCATCTTCATCTTTTAAGCTTCCTTCGTCGATACTGACGATTACGGAATGATGCAAAAACATTTATTTCTCTCACAACATGAATTTAGCATGAGCACTTTTAAGACAATCATAAAGTAATTCCACAAATATTTATCTACAATGAATTAGTAAATGTGTTCAAGGATACAATCATTAGCTGGGAAAAGCTTTCTTGACATACATGTAAATCAATCAATACCACTGCAAGAAAAGTTTCATACACCCATCAAAATGTTACAATTGAAAATCCATCTTACAATAGCTGTATAATCACTATATATTGTAACCTGAAAAACAAAGGCTATCCCTCCAGCTGTATCTTACTTCATTATCAATTACTTTTATTTTTATAATTATTAATACTGAAATTAAATCATTGATGACCTTCAATTCAAAATGGACCAGATCACGATTCTATAAACATGCACAACATTTTTCGTGTATCTACTAATGTTTTTCAAAAACTTCAAAACAATAATCTTATTTGAACATAACACTGAGATACAGTGTAATATAGTTTGACAATCAAGGTGTTTTCATGTTCATGTAATAATCTTAAATTTTATCTGTACATAGAGAATATTCTTTCACAAAAAAGAGATTAAAACTAAATCAAATTCCTTATAAATTTGAAGTAAATATATAATAATATCTAAAAGTAGCAGGAGCCATAACATTAATTTGCAAGGGTTCAAATTTACAAAAGCCATATTGTAAAGATAATATCTAGACAATAACGACATTACTGAGTAAAGAATGATTGTCTGTAACATATGATAAACATATTTGCAAATAAAGAAGTTGAGATTAAGCTCTTAAGGAATACAGCAGATTTCAGATTATATTAATTTAACAGATACAAATTGTAATAGATTTTTAATTTCAAGATTTCTCGTATAGTTTTGTAAAATGTGCAAACTACATTCAGGTGTCTACAAACAGTGCTAGTTTACAAATGACTGTGTTTAATTAATTCTGGTACAAATTAAATGTTTCTCTCTGTTCCACTGTGCTGTATTTCTGAGTAGGATCTGATAAACTCTGCCTCAGGAATCATGCTCTCTCCATCATTTAATCAAACTAATCAGTATGGGACTTTTAAAATCCTTGGAATAAGATAATATATTTAGTCATTCATATTTTGGCATTTTTCTATAGCATATGCCATATATATGGGTTTTGAATGAAAAGTCTTGCGAACAGGACCTCTGATATGGTGTTTTCTGACCCTACAATTACATATAGTGTACTTTAGAGGAACGGAGGAAAGGATATACATATACTTATCTTAAAATTAAATCTGATTAGGAAAGGTTTGTATAAAGGTCACATCTGTATTAGTCTGTAGAAATAATTCAAACAATAGAAACACATTTTCACCTCATTAGTTGTCATGCTTGTTGACAGTATCAGCCAGAAATTATAATAACTATTAACTCGCAAATTGCTCACTCAGAAAATATCAAACAGATTAAAGCAGTGTACAACACAATATCCAGAAAACATGCTAAGAAGAAGAAATATTCAGAAAACATGCCTTGAAGAAGAAGCAGTTACGAATAATGATGTTTTTGATTGAAGACAGACAAATCATAGGCCAAACAGTCAAGTAATATCGACAAAAATGACGATGGAGTAACTGCTAAGAAAATATTAAACTCCACCGTATCGAAAAGACATTAATTTATGTAAAATCTATCAATAACCACAACGACACTGAAATGATTTCATTGTGATGACACCTTTATCTAACAGGTACAAATAAACAAGGTAAGTTGAAAAAGAATGAGCTAATTTTTTGAGTATATAGATAAATAATTATAATAGGTAATGCATGTGAAGATGTCAATAAAACAAAGAAGAAAACAAATTGAAAGTTAGGACAGAAAATAAAAGCCCAACACACCGAGTTATTTATGCTTTTAGAGTACAGGTAATACAATACCCAAGTATCAAGTTTTTATGTGGAAATCATCACATTTAAATACTGTACTGAAGTTTTTTTAATGCCCATAAAATAAGGTATATTTTTCATCTGTACAGGTCACATAGTTACTGGACTTGCAGTTACAAGAGTTAAGTTTGAGCCCTTATCACACCTTTCCCACACATATAACTCAAATATGAGGGTGAATTGTATGCACAGTGAAACAATTTGTTACATCACATGCCAAAACTGAATTATTAGCAAAAAAACATTGAAATTCCTGGCAATCTCTATACTTTACGGTGTGCATGTGGACAATTGGGCGTTGGAAATAAACATGTACGGTTAGACAGCCAGACACCTCAAACTAATTAGCAGTTCTACAAGGAACCAACAGATTAACTCATTCACCCCTACATATTTAAACTGGATATGCCCAGTCTTTGATTTGGTAAGGTTCAAATGTGACTTTAGGGGTGAATGGGTTAAAGGCAATGAGGCATTTAAGTTCATCTAATACCTAAGGAGATATCTTTACCTTAGCATCGGGAAAATTTTCATGAAAATATGTAGGTAACCATGACAACAGGATAAAAAATGCATTATTTTCACAGAAATGTCCAATGAGAAGAGACCTGAAATTAGAAAAAGATTTACATCGTGTGAACATTTCTGCCATTATTATTTTCCAGTATTACCTTGGCATCAGGAAAGTTCTCATGGAAAAAGGTAGGTAACCATGACAACAGGATATAGAAAGCATTATTTTCACAAAAATGGCCAACAAGCAGAGACCTGGAAGAAAGAGATTTAAAATGAAAATGAAATGAAAATAAAAAGTCATCACTGTACATGTTAACATAACATGCTTGTGTATGCATATCGATTGCCAGATGGTGTTGTTTATAATTATTATCTACATATGTCTTAGCTATATTCACAAGGATGAATAATTAATCACATGAACATTCTAGTAATACAGAGTGCAAATTTAGCAGTAGCCTTGTAGCACCAGGCAATAATAGAGTCAGGCCGAGACAAAATTAGCATACAGTGACTGTTTGTTTCAACAGTTAATATTCAGAAAATAGATAACTGGACTATGACAAAACAACTGTTAATTAGATAATACATGTATACAATTGCATTGTGCAAAGATATGTCCAGCACAATACAGAATACACAACATACTATTCTTTTAAGAAGATATCATTGCCAAATAAGTTGACAAAGCTACAAAATTATTTTATAATGTGATCTTATCAGTCACTGCTTCCCTCCAATGCCTACCAGGTAAATACAAGTATCAATCAATGTGAATTTACCTGTTCTTGTGTACAGTGTTTAGCAGTCAACACTCTATACATGTAATCTATGTATAGTATATACAGACACTAAAAGTGGTTTTCAATCTTGTTGGAGTATAATTATTCATCTGTTACTTCTCAATCTGTATCTTATAAGTCTAAAGTTAATCAGGATAGAACTACACATCCAGCGTTAATCCATTAAGGGACATAATCTTATCAAAACATTGAGCGGACATTGCTCACCATCTTGACTGCCAATTCATGTGAAATATATAATATGTCCCACATTTGATGAAAGTACAAAAAATATCTTTCATTTCAAGAAAATTCATTTGACAGAATATACAGATAAAATGATGCCCTGACGTAAAAAAAATTGAGATGCATTTTTGAAAAGCTATTTTAATACTCACACAGTTTGAGAAAATGAACTTGTTAAAATGAAATATTGCTGGCAAACTAAATGGAAATGGGTCAAAATTGGCCTTTCTTATACATGTAGATACCATAATGACATATAAAATAGGATAATGTGTGATTTTTATTTTCATAATATGTGACATATATAAGTCATCTCAACACTCTGTAACTCAAAACTGATGTGCACTGTGTGAACAAAATCCCTCGCAATACAAGTTTTTTGCAACTGAAACAAAGAGCAATTCCTTAAGGCACCTGATCTTTGTGGCAGATACGCATACATCCAAGTATCAGGTAAAATGTTAACATGATAGTGAGGGGGGAATACTCACCAGAACGCAGGTTTCACTAAGAGTGTAAGCCAAGGGACTGACTTCTCCCCCTTGTTTGTGATTTTCGGACTGATGCCCTCCCCAACAGATACTAAAGGCACATATTTTTTTCTATGTTTCTCTATTAATAAATAACGCAGAAGCAACATCCACACTACACTACTGAGACCTGAAAAGATATACAAATGAAAAACATTAAATAACAATTTTTAGTAGATAAAATGACTGCTACATCTACAATCATCGTCAGATACCCACGACTGATTTTACAATCATTGTCGGATACCCACGGCTGATTTTACAATCATTGTCGGATACCCACGGCTGATTTTACAATCAGCGTCCGATACCCATGGCAGATTTTACAATCATTGTCGGATACCCACGGCTGATTTTACAATCATCGTCAGATACCCACAGCTGATTTAACAATCATCGTCGGATACCCACGGCTGATTTTACAATCATCGTCAGATACCCACAGCAGATTTTACAATCATCGTCGGATACCCACAGCAGATTTTACAATCATCGTCAGATACCCACAGCTGATTTTACAATCATCGTCAGATACCCACGGCAGATTTTACAATCATCGTCAGATACCCACGGCAGATTTTACAATCATCGTCAGATACCCACGGCAGATTTTACAATCATCGTCAGATACCCACGGCAGATTTTACAATCATCGTCAGATACCCACGGCAGATTTTACAATCATCGTCAGATACCCACGGCAGATTTTACAATCATCGTCAGATACCCACGGCAGATTTTACAATCATCGTCAGATACCCACAGCAGATTTTACAATCATCGTCAGATACCCACGGCAGATTTTACAACCATCGTCGGATACCCACGGCTGATTTTACAATCATCGTCGGATACCCACGGCTGATTTTACAATCATCGTCGGATACCCACGGCAGATTTTACAATCATCATCGGATACCCACTGCAGATTTTACAATCATCGTCGGATACCCACAACAGATTTTACAATCATCGTCGGATACCCACAGCAGATTTTACAATCATCGTCAGATACCCTCAGCAGATTTTACAATCATTGTCAGATACCCACACAAGATTTAAAAATCATCGTCAGATACCCACAGCAGATTTTACAATCATTGTCGGATACCCACGGCTGATTTTACAATCATTGTCGGATACCCACGGCTGATTTTACAATCATCGTCGGATACCCACGGCTGATTTTACAATCATCGTTAAATACCCACAGCTGATTTTGCTTCCCTTCTCACTCATCAGCTGTTGGTATCCGACGAGGATTGTAGATGTGCATCAAAATGTGTTTAAATATTATATATCTTATTATTAGAGCAATTTTTTGCTGACATCTATGAAGTCATATTTACTTCCCAGTGCAGAGAACTGCTTTACGTACATTCATCTCTGTAACAAATGATGCTTACAGCAATCTAATTACTTTGGTACAATGGTGTTGATTATATACACATGTTTAACTCTAATATCATTCATTATCAGATTTCATATTGAAGTCCAATTTTCTGTACATCAACTAGTAGCTAGTAGCTATTAAAAATACTCTGACATATATATATCAACAGATCATCAGAAATATCTTTCTTAATTCTCATGACAGATTCAGCTAGCCTACATTGTATATAAAAAATTATGAATACCAAGGCAGAGGTTCTCAAATTTGGTTAATTTGAAATGTCCATAAAACTTCGAGTATTTTTACCATCATTTATCTTGTGACATTTTAGCTCAAAAAGTGCAAAAATTGATTTAGTTCTGATGATTTGGTTCTGATGATTTGAATCTAAACAGGTTTAAATTTTCACTTTAATATAATATAAGTTTTGGGTCAATATGGACATCATTTCTTTTAAGGTGGAGATTGAGAGATTTCATATACAGGGGGTACTCAAAATTATATGAGACAAACCATTTTAGTAGTAATTTTTGAAAGAAAACTACAGTAACCAAAATTCTTTCTTAATTTTATCAATTTAAGTACAACTTAATAAATATAAAGTATTTGTGGTTATTTCACACTACTTACCTGCAAAGTAAAATACACTTTGCCAGCCATATTTGTCTAAAAGTAAAGATCCTATACTGCCGCATAACAACGTGCTGAAGAAAAGAAATAAACAAAAATAATGATAAGTTAATGACATTTTAATAAACATTAAGATAGAAAATTAACTACATGTGATCATTTGCAGTACTCTATTTTAAAATTATAATGACAAAGTTTCATTACAATTCTAGATTTCAAAATCGAATAATTTAATGATAAACTCCATTGTAAAACGTATCCTTTAAAAAGGACATTCTTAATTCTCAATATTCATACTTCAAGATTGTATCTAGTGCGTAACCTTAGAATTTTGAAAATTGTACTTATTTTGTATTAAGAAATAGATATTACACACACCATTACAAATATGTAAATGTCTGATTGAAGCTTTTTTTTCCACATAATGTTAATTATTTCTAAACCAGTTTATTTTTTTGTCAGAATATATCAACATAATGTTTGAACTGTTACATCTCTTTTGCAAACTATTCTGTATACAAAGCAACCAAGTTGGCAAATATATCAAGAATTAAATGACATTGTTAAAAGCCATGGTATGGGACAGTTGAAAAGCCCGGAGTATATACATGGTATGGGGACACCTATGACTACAGGGAAGACAAGCCAGGAAAAGTAGGAAAATCACCAAGCCACAACCAATTTCAGAGGTTACATAAATTTGAAGTTCATAAAAAATAGGTTCATAACCAAATACTTTATTAAAAAGTAACTTAAATAAAAAAAAAAACATTTTTTGTACTGTACTAAACAAACTTTGAAAATATCTTGTCATCTTTTGAATTACAAGAAATCAAGCGAATAAAAAATATAAATTAGAATATTATTGTATTAAGAAATCTGATCATCTTGAAAACACTTCAAGTCAAATCCTTTTACCAACCACAAAAAAACTTTTATGGGATCCCTCAAACAGTATTGAATGTGATGTTACACTTCTGGTGATAGTATAAAGGCCTTGGCTCACAATGGTAGCCAACAAATGTCAAACATTAAAGGAGTTTCTACTGTATTTGTATTTTTTCTTTGATTTCTTGATGCTTTAGAAAAGATTTTTGAACAGTTCAGTCTTGTGAATTTGTGAATCTGCATGTCACAGTAGATGGATATGGCAAAATAATGAAAAAGGTGAAAGTGCAGGAGGCAAGTTACCCAAGATGGGATCCCGAGCAGATGAAGCTGTAAGTTAACGAGCGCTCCTGTGCTGAAACTTTTCTTGACACCATGGAGCTCATACTAGGATAGTGGAAACCTGTCAGGGGAGAGAACTCTGAGTTTACTATTCAATTATATTCTTCATCATCATCAAGAATAAGTCAGCATCCTTGATCTTTGCATCATATATTTATTGCCATCGAAATGAATGTCTTGCATGCTCTTCTTTCTTTTTCGTTGACAATCTTGAGGATACTCAATTAATTAATGGGACATGGCATACTGCAACATAGGAAATGTTGGTATTTGTTGAAACCTGTTCAAACTGTAGTAAACAAAATTACATTAATCCTCAGTGGGACATCAGAGATAATTAAAAGGGTACAAAATTGGTCAGATCCGTCAAAGATGTCCTATTTTACAGTACATTTCCACATCTCTCCATTTCTCCCCTGCTAGATTTGATCAGCATATATAAATGTACTGTACATAGTGCTGATTTCCCTTATAAACAAGTGCTGTAAATACAATGTATGAAAAAATACACAGTAATATACAACATACTTAACCCAGTCTTCACAAGGAAACTAAATATTATACAAAATATTGAATCATTTTATTTTTATTTTATTTGGACCATTTAACACACAAGTCAAAATTTAACTCACTTTTTTCAGACATTATTTGACAAGCACACATAGTCTTTTCATAACATTTTCTGTCAAATTTTGGATTTTATTATACAATTTTTGTTACACGAGACATGGTTTTTGTGGAATAATTATATTACTAACATATTTAGATATTTTAATAGTTTGAAATTAAAGGAAGTGGTGATCATGAACTGTCCATACTAATTATAGAATATTTTGTTCCTTGTGAAGTGGAAAAAATAGTAGAGCCTTCTTATCAGATACTCAGAAAAATTTAAGCCCCACCTCCCTCTGACTATATTTGAAGTGGGTTTTTTGTCCCCACCATCATAATAAGAAGGTTTTACTATATGTAAATCATAATAAGTGTAGTATTTATGTAAACTTTTTACAACATCTACAGAAAATAATTAATGACTAAACATAGCTATATATTTGACCCAGGTTTCACAATCAACCTTAATATTTAACTTTTTTTAAATAATCAAAATGACAAAAATCTTCGAAATATTTATAACGTGCTTGTAACCAATCTGATCAATAAGATACACATCCATGATTTGACTCTCTCATGAAATATGTGTAAATTTAGAAAAAAACTATTGAATACTATATTTGATCTTAGCTGAAATTGAAGTTTAAAGTTGATTGTGAAACAAAAGAATTTTTGTCCAACAGCGTTTACTCTAAATAATAAACTCCTTAATTGTCACTTTCTCAGTTTTTTGCCAGCTTAGCATAAATATCTTATATTCTTTACAATGTACATCATTATCATCAGAAGCTCATCTTTTTTCATGAAAACAATTTTAATGATTGAAATAAAAATAGTTTCATGAATTAAAAATTATTTTCATCTATCACAATCTGGGTGACTTACCCAAAATATTGTTCATATAATTTGATTTGAAAGGAAGCCTTGTTTTGTGTGTATGGTCTCCCTCAGATTAAATACAAGCTGTAAACTACATTCATAATTATAACCATTCCCTACAATCTAGCTCTTTCCAGTTATCTTGTGTGATGAAAAGGCTATTTAATTTTTATCTATATCTAAAATAGCCATACCTTTTGTAAACACATGTTCATGAATCAGCATCAGTGATGCTTGACATCTTTACTTTCGATTTGGATTGAGAGCGGCATTTTCAACAAAGTTTAACATTTTAGGAAACTTTTTTGAGTATCTACACAAAAATGTATGCACACTTGGCATATTTTTGTGCGTGCAAGGGGGTTTGAGATATTTGTAATTTACACAGGATTTTGAGTGATGGGGAACAATGCATAAATTTCTTTTTTGATGTCCAGTGTTGGAGTAGATATTTTACTTGAATAACCCTTACTGCAATTGTGAAAAATTTGGCAAAATATTTGAATTGCTGATTAAAAATGAATTTACCCTCTTCTTATATAACTCAAAATTACTTAAACTTGTAAGTGACTTTCAGAAGAAAAAGACATTATTTTTCTAAGATGACCAGTCAAGTGGCATCTTTTAAAAAAATGTTTAATCTCAACTTGCTACAATATAGATTTCTATCTACGAGAATCTCTTCCATTCAGAGAATGAAATAACCCAAGGTGAAAGGTGTCACAGACTCACCCCAAGTATGAGCCTGTGGCAATCAAAGCTGTGTAGGATGATTTCACCTCAACAGGTATAAATTGACCAACCAGGCTTGTCATGCTAGGCATGTAAACAGCTAACAAGTGACAGGTGTAAATGGTAAGTTCATGTACATAAACATTTGTAAAGGGGAAGTTTATGACTTATTGACTATATATATCCATAACCTATATTAGATGTACATAAAATTGTCAAACAAATCATAATATGATAAGAAATGATACACAAACTTTCATTTCGTCCGTTACAAGGTAAACAGTTATCTTAAATAAATTCTTTTCAAAAACGATTCATCACATACTACCTTCCAAATTAACACAATATTCTACTGGGGAGGGAAAACGGTAACAACATCAGTAACAAATATAATGTTGACAGATGAATAATGTTGAAGGCCTTGTACATTTTCACACCAGTTCTATATATATGGTAATGTTAAAGTAAAGGTTCTGTCATAACTAATCCCAAAAACATTCTAACCTTTCATAGCATCAACAACATCAATGAAGTTTTGACATTTTGCAGAGTTGACTGAAGCAGATATTGAACACTTACTGCATTCAAAAGATACCAGAATAATACAAAATATGCACATGTGCCAGCATTACATTATTAAAGAGTTTGAATGACAGCAAAGCAGTGATCAAAAGGGTTTTTGGGTAGCAGATGCTATGTTAGAGTCTTATATCATAATGTTGCCACCGGCAAAGTGCCTCAGGCAACATTCTGATCTTCGGGCTCCACATAGCATCCGCCGCCCTAAAACTCAACCAATAAATTTTAAGGTCTAATGATCTTCATCAACATCCTTTTAATATTGATTCCTAGAGATTACATTATTTATTTTATCTTGTCATCACATACAATATGTTTCATTCAATCACAAGAAAATACCATTCCAAGAATTTCATGTTTTCAAAACAATTTTTGATTCTTTGACATTTTAAACCAAATTTGTGTTGACATAAAAATTATGAAAACATTTTATCCAAATCACTGATACGTACCTTGGAATATCCCGAGGAACACCCTGGAGATAACCAGTATGTGCAGCGTGAGGTATTTGTCTGTGGACAGGTAGGCTAACTGGGGTGTCCAGAACGTGATCATGGACCAAAAACAGGCAGCTATGGGCAGGACCACATCACCGCCCACCTTATCAGCCAGGTAGCCACCCAGGAACTGTGTCATTGTGTACCCCCAGAAGAAACATGACAGCACTGATCCCTGTTGGCAATTCAATTGAGAGTCAGATTTACATAAATATCAGGTACTAATATTTTCATTGACGACCGACGGACGCCGAGGACGGACGCCGCGCCACGGCATAAGCTCACTTGGCACTCTGTGCCAGGTGAGCTAAAAACGGTACTAGTCTTTTTAATTATGTACGAATTAGCTTGAAATATCGTTAGGATCATACAAGTACTTCAAAAATATCTTTAATAGATCATTTTAAGCTTACCTGACCCGAAGGGCCAAGTGAGCTTATGCTGTGGTGCGGCGTCCGTCATCCTTCCGTTGTTCAGCGTCAATGTTTTACTTTTAACAACTTCTTCTTAATAACCAAGAGGCCTAGGGTGATGAAATATGGCCAGAAGCAAATTGGAATGAAGGGCTACCAAGTTTGTTCAAATAAATGACCTTCAACTATTTTCAAGGTCACAGAGGTCAAATATGTTAAAAACTTTAAACAACTTCTTCTAAATAACCAAAATGCCCAGAGTGATATTTGGCCAGTAACATGCTAGGATGAAGGGCTTACAAGTTTGTTCAAATGAATGACGATAAATATTCAAAGTCACAAGGGTCAAATATGTTAAAAGCCTTGAAACAATTTCTTCTTAATAACCATTAAGCCTAGGATAATGATATTTGGCCAGCAGCATGCTGGGATAAAGGGCCACCAAGTTTGTTCAAACGAATGACCTTTACTTAGTGGTCACATATGTTTAAAACCTTTAAACAACTTCTTCTCAATAAGCAAAAGGGTAAGGGTGATGATATTTGGCCATTAACATACTGGGATGAAGGACTTCCAAGTTTGTTCAAATGAATGACCTTCACCCATATTCAAAGTCACAGTGGTCAATATATGTTTAAATCTTTAAATGACTTGTTCTGTAAAACCAATAGGTCCAGGGTAATGATATTTTGCCAGAAGCATACTGGGTTGGACAACTATGAACTCTGTTCAACCTAATGTCCTTGTTCGACATTCAAGGTCACAGGTGTCATATGTTTAAATCTTTTAATAGGTCCTTATTAGTCAAACACTGATATTCTGCGCCCGCGAGCCTGTCGCTGTATTTTAGTCCACTTTTAAGTTTATAAGTGTGAGATTAATACCAGGTGAGCGATTCAGGCTCATTGGGCTTCTTGTTTTATTTTGAACTTGATTTGATTTTGAGGCTTTTATTATCGGAAACAGGGTTACACAATTTAAAAGGTTTCCAAAGAATGCTTTATAATCATCTCCCAGGCACTGTGCACTGATATAATGGCACTAGACTTGTACTTGGAACTGCATATGTATATATTACAATTACAGTTACAACTTCCAGACTTTCTGTAATACAAAACAGGATTTTGTGTAAAGAATTGTAAGATCAATAAGTTATGATACATACGCTCTGGGTTTTGTCCCAGCCAAATTCCTTGGCCATTGCAGCAATGACCAAAGGAGTGACTGTGCGACAGGCATAGAGGACCCCACAACCAGAAAACAGACCAGCAGCCCATTCCTTTCTTTCTGTCCTGTGTGTAAAAAACATAATTTCATATTTTAGGAAATAAATGAGTATTCAACTGGTTTTCAATCCAGTCACTTACAAGACATCATGATCGCTCATTATAAACTTCCTTTGGTCAGATATTTTCTGTGAAATATTTACTGGAGTCAAACATATATCGAAAGTATGCATATAATTATCCTCACGGTTCACCATTTTGCTTTTAAAATATCCTATATTTGCTGGCTCTTCCAGCAGGCATAGTTATGTTTCTGATAGTTTATCCTATACAATGAAGCTGTTTAATTTGTTTCAATCTTGTGGAAATGTCTGATAATTTTGGGCTACATATATATACAATAACAAATATAACAGGGTCCTCTGTTTAAAACAGTGCTCTTTTTACAATTCTTAAAATACCCCAAGAACACTTGATGTAAACTGGACAACTCTTCCTACATTAGCAGAAGACCCTTTAAAAGATTCTCTAATATACATACAGCCGATTGTTTAACCTAACGGGAACTAGCAAAAGCAAATCAATACTATCGTTGCTCAAAGTCAAAGCCAGAACTGTGTCCAATGATAAATAACCAACCTCTCATTCTATTCTAAAATGCATATTCAAGAAATGGTGAATTATAAATTTGCATTTATAACTTACATAAATTTAGAAGTGTAATATTCATCTCATTCTTCATTCTGTATTACGTTACAGTATTCTAATTTATTTCATTATATGAATAATATTCTACAAAACACATTATAATCTAGATATGATAATGTTTCAATCATCTCACTATAATTAAGAATTAATTATGAAACACAACATGTACAAAATGTTTGCAACAATACACCAGAGGTGGTGTGCAGATTATTGGAAGAAGAAGTAACAGGGGTAGCAACTCTTGAATCATCCCTGTTACACTAGTATACAAAATGGAAGAAGACAAATATGTGTACATAGAAACACCATTCGATAAAAATAGCTACAACTGAAATAGCGCAATTTCCTATTCTTTCAGTGAAAAGACAACATGTACAGTACTACGCTGTCGACCGACAACACAGTGTCAGTTATGAGTCGGAGTTCACACATAACACAATTCTTGAATTTACACAATACATCACAAGTAAGAATTAAAAATATCATAATATATACCCCTAATAAGATATTTCTGTTCACATTTGGATTTGAATAAGAACGAACCAGTTCAATTAGGCCTAGAGCATGCACGCACTGATAGGGTGTCGCTGGGAGAATTTCAAACCACAGAAAGTAGGATATCAAAAGAATTTAACGTAAAATAGATCACTCCTTTGCAACGATGGATTAGATGCTGTTAAAAGATGATTTTGATTCGAAATAGATGCATATACTTGTATTCAGAAAGGCAAGGTGAAAAAGAGCGAGAAGTTACCTTCTCTCCTTGGCTGGAAAGACATTTTTGATAGCTAGAAAGTATGGCTGTACAGTTAAGGATTTCTCCATTGCTGATTAAAAACACCAAGAAAACATCGTCAATTTCTCGACATGAATTGTTCATAGGGATTGTCAAACTATACAAGCATGAAGAGTTTTGCGACAAGGTTATAAAAAAAAACGTTGATACTAAATTGTCCCTTTAAATGGGTAAAGGGTTGTTTCGTCCTAAAGCCTGATCGACCTAAATATTTCTTCTTAATTTATACGTTTATATAATAATTAATATTTAAATATATAAAATAAACTTATTGATGACTTTCTACATCTGTGTTAGGTATATTTCATGTTAAGTATGTGAGAGCGGAGTCAGCTTTTCACAGCTGTCGTTTGTCAATGTCACACTCGCTTAAAAACAAGACAAACACTTTTTTTTATGAAATTGATTTAAATTATATGGAATTTGAAGACTAAGAAGACTTAATTTGTGACTTAAAACTACTAAAATTGAAAGAAAATACCAAACAATGTTTCGCCCTCATATTTTTGTTTTAGGGCGAAACAACCTTGGGCGAACGGGATTTAGAGCGAAACAACACGGAACCCTTTAAATGCCCCTCTAATCTATATGTTTATATTGACAACACTGAAAAGGAAACGGGACATACAAATCTCAATTTTTCTTTCAAAAAACAACACACAACAGTATTTGTGAGTCGATACATATCATTTTGCTATGTACATGCCCTACGACAGGTCAAACTAGAATATATGAAATGTGTTGAAGCATCTTTTTTCATTTTTAATGCATTTTACAACCCGGTACCTGTGTAGTGTGTATTCTGATGGGTCGAGTGTGCATGGCCCTACCAGACTACAACTCAGGGTGCTTAGTTGTATCAAAACTTCGGGAAAAAAATCGCTTTACATGACAAGCCAAACTGGATTGACAACAATTAAAACAAATCGTCCTACAACAAATAACTCCATCGTTGAAAACATTGATCAATGAAGCAGAGCATTTATAAGAAATACTGTGTAGCAAAGGAAGGGGGTGATCGGCGATATGTTTTAAACATCGTAACAGATGAATGTGAGTATACCTATTCCAGAATTTCCTATCCAGTCCCTTCACATCGTCCGTATCACTGATAGGAACTTTTATCTGTTTGTAGACGTCATCATCACGCTTCGCCATACTTCGCTTTTTCTTGGTCAATAAGGCGTTTGATAAAATAAAAATCGTCTCTGTTGCTACAACGCTTAATTTTTTCTTTAAGGATTCGTGCCCTTTCGAAATTAACATTAACGTTGAGCGGAATGTTCAATAATCAACAAATCAAACGGCAGTGACGTTCTAACATACTAATATGTAAACGGATGATCCGCAGTAGAGCTTAGCATTGACAATGGTTGAGATATCGAGGATGAGGGGAGTAAGGGTATGAAGTTCCAAATAAAATGAATGCAAAATGGTGTTTTTGTGTCTTTAAAAAACCCACATTGATGAACAGTGCGAACAGTAAACAAACAACAGAAAATTATTCAACTGACGGTGTTTGACATATTTATCCTGCCATTTGCGACAATACACCAGCTCGGTGGTATGCAGAATATTGGAAGATATTGTGGTGAATTTTGGGAAGAGTTATCTCCTTTAGACCGCTAACCGCGCCGACAACATCACACGTGCATGATTTTCCTACGAATATTCTAATAGATTTTGGGACCTGAGAGCAGTTCTCAACTACGTGATGTGACTGTGTGTGACAACACATACCAAATTAACAACATTTAGGGATCAGAAGTTCGGCGAACTGACGCTATTTCTGACGGACGTATTTTTCCATTTTTGTTTACTTGTCTTTTTTGGCCTTGCTGGTCCCCTCTCGCTCGCCGGGTGCGCTTGCATAGGTGACCAGTGCGCGAATTAAGAGTGAGAGACTTTAATATAAACTTTATTTACAACAATTATGGAACAAGTTATTTCAACTTATATTATTCACTCTTGGTAACCCGGATGTAAGCGCGAGGGGGTCTTAGTGTGGGAGGAAACCGGAGTACCCGGAGAAACCCACTTGATCGGGCAGGTGACCCCAAACTTTTCACGTCCGATCGGGGAATCGAACCCCGAGAGACTTTAGGACAGTTCTTATAGTTTATTGTTATTTATTTAATTTTTGTTAAGGGCAATTCAGAGTCGCCGGTTCGCTGCCGTTCTGATATTTATATTTAGTTTAATTTAGTTTAGTTGTTACTTTGTTACGGAGCTCAAATTCGCCTGTATAGTGGGCCGTCCATGATATATTGGCGGAATACATATGACAGGCGAGACTTCTGAGCTTTCGTTAGATTAGAGTTGTTAGTTTTATATTGTAAAATAATAATTATCATATGTTTACTCAGAATATGAGTGTTTTTGCATATTTGATAACTTCTGACCACTCCTGATACCACTTCCGGTCACCCGTGTGATAAGTTCCCGCCCC
>NW_018407525.1:514732-601725 GCF_002113885.1 Mizuhopecten yessoensis
TCCCGATAACAATTCTCGTAATGCACCCCCTGTTCGGAACACCCGGATTTGCGCTGTCAGTTGGTTTTTTGCTTAGACAGTGTGTTGAGCAGACGTCAACAAACAAACTGTTAACAAACCAGGGAGAGGAAATACTTAATTTTCTAGCGTTTAGAATACTTGAATTGGATGACCTCATTGATAAGGAAAATGCACTGAATATCATCTTGGATGACCTCATTGATAAGGAAAATGCACTGAATATCATCTTGTAATAATCTGTTTCAGTTGACATTGTTGATTAAATTATCTAATTGTTTTTCCTGTTGACTTGATTTTTTGTTACTTAAACATATGATAAAAAGTTTATAATTTGACCATTTTGATATCATATCCCTTATCAGCCCTCGGGCTGATATCGGGACTCTCGGGCTGATAAGGAATATGATATCAAAATGGTCATATAATAACCTCTAGTTATTACATGTACTGATAGGTTAATATAGCTAGGTTTATATTACATTAGGATAGAAATTAGATATTTTAGGAATTATATTTTTTTTTATATAAACTGTTATATATTTGTAGTCATTTGAATTTTGTACGGGACAGATACACGTGTCTACGTGTAGCAACGTTACATAGTATACTGTCATTGTCCATAATTTTGTAATTGTTTAGTTAAATGTTTTGACTTGTTTCTTTATTACACCATAGAAACTTTTCCGTATTTTGTCTCATATTTGAGGATGGCTGCAATTAATTTACGCTCAGCTACAAAGAATGAGCTGTGCACTTTGGAGGGTTTAGGCCCTGCGATGGCGCAGAAAATCATTGAGATGTCCAATTCGAGGGTAAGCATTGAAAAGTGGCAGAGATGGCTATGTGATGGGGGTTATCACGAGTTGGTGGTTACATTGGAGACCGAAGCTCTTAAACAATCAGAAGAGAGCATGGCAGCTTGTGCTGCCTCCCCTCAAAAGAAGACCTCTAATCCAGCCACTATGCTACTGACTACACCTAAGGGTGGTCAGTATGTCAGTAGCCAAGGGCAACAAACAAATAGCTGGTCACTATGGGAGGATAGAGGTGCATCTCAGTCTACCCCCATGCTACATGAGGGTATACAATATACTGACCCTCGGGCAATGGTTCCTAAACAGAAAAAGTCATGTTTTGACCCTAACCTACAGGCTATCCCGAAGGATGGGAGGTATGTAAGGGGTCAAGGTCAGGGGCCCCATATGACAACATGGACTACTTGAGGTACCAGTGCACCCATTGCAACTATTGCTTCTAAGTGGGGGTTTAAATTAGAATCTGCCCCACGTGTTGAGGAGGAAATGAATCTGCCCTTGGGTAACAGCATGCCATGCCTATCATCGCCCAATGAAAAGGAGGCTGACTTCCCAAGCAGGGAGGGGGGGGGGGGGTCATCCTCGGGGATCTGACCCTTCGCAACTATCTTTCCAACATGGGGAAGATAACTTGATTACCCCCAGACCATAGGCTGCCATACCAATGGCGGGGGATGAAACACTTTTCTCTATTGGGGTACATATACACTCAGTTAGGGCAAAAGCTGGTTTAATTAGAACACCATACTACTCCTGCTTATGGTCTGCCTTCGGCCGTTGCCGGTGCTCGCGCAAAAGAGCCCTTGACAAGTTCATTAGTTCGTGGAGTAGCTACAACAGCGCGTGCTACCCGCGATGAAGGAAGAAATAGACGGACTGGCGACCTGTCAGACAACGAACGTCCTGCACGGCGCACGCATCGCAACCCCGGTGAACGACATACGCGCCAATCACAGGGAGCGCCGTGCCCCTGCAAGGCGTAAACGTAATGATTCGTCAGAGTGACAAATCTGAGCCGACTTCTCAAGTGAGGAAGAGGGGGAAAGAGATACGTATTCAGATGACTCCTCTGATGACGACCAGATGGATATTAGAAGGAAATCCCATATGAAATAGAGGAAAACTTCAACAACCTTGGGAAGGGAACCGCCCATCAGATTATCGGGCTCGGGCTCAGTACCCTCGTCCACCCCAGGACAACGGGCGTAAAAGGTATGACGGTCGACGCCGAGATAGGGCATACTCAGAACAAGGTCCCCCGCGAAACCGTAACTGGTCACCCGGCTATCATGGGGAGTCACCTGGCACATGGTCACCAGGTCGAGGTCAAGGTTAACCAAGGCGGGGTCCCTGGGAACCGGGGAAAGGCAACAACAGTGCCGCAAGTTGGGGTAACGACAGAGGACGGAATAACCATATGGATTGGGCTAAACCCAATGGGGGTATGTCCATGATTCAACCCACACAACATCCTAAATGAGTCATGATCACCGCCAGTTTCGGGTTCCTCCCAGTGCCCAACAACCCATAATGAGAGTAATGAATGACACTGTCAAGTTCTACATAATGACAGAAGGACAGGGAGTTAAACAATATGTAGAGGTGATATCCCATTTCCATAGAGAAGCCCGGAGCTGTTATACCACAGACATGGTTCCTGGGAAAAGCCAGAGTCCCTACGGGGACAACAGGGTTACCGAGCCAATAGAGGCCATCCCTCAACTTCCAAGGGAAGCTCCTGTCTATAATGAAATGGATGAACTTCCAAGGGAGGGCCAGAGGCCAGTGAGGGTCTCGGAAGAGCCACTGAACAGCCACCATGCAGGAGCTAACTGTGAGTGGTTTTAGGAGGACGCGGTCAGTATGGTACCACTGACATACAAGGCACATACTCTGGTCCGCAACAAAATACGCATATACATGCACCACTAACAGTGGGGCTCAAAATTGAAGGACATGAGTAGTTCACACCAGAATCTGCATCATTTCCATTTGACGGGGAAAAGGTAACGGAAACTTATGTTCCCTCCATCATCAAATGTTTCAAACTAAATGTGACGTCACACATACCGACATCACATTTAGGACTTCCGGTTGCGCACGTAGAAATGGTGGATTGAAAGAAAATTCTCGGCAACGACTCTCATCAGAAAAGTAGTTTAACTACATATAATATAATTGATCGAACGTCAAGGTTTGGTGAGAATGTAGAGAATACATATATAAAGAGATACATCAAGTCTTTTTGAGGTGTGATCTTCAAGGAAATAAAGATGACGACGTGATAAGGTGTAGGGGACCATTGTTTACCTTTCTAGCACCGTGTCGCGGGAGACTAGTCAGGTGCATATTACGGTCTGGACTTGGTAAATTACCAAAAATCAACAACTTTATATATCCGAGACACAGTAGAACCTACTAAATGAGTCTATCCAGGCTCTCGAAATATCTGGACAAAACCGAAGAAGACGTCGAAAGACTGTTAAAAAATAGTCAGTTTTCCCGCCATCTTGTGTTTGTGTCGGACAGCAAATGGAGGCAACTACGTGACCAACAAAAGGGACACGGTGTCCCAGAAATTCACTGGAACATCAAACCAGGAAAAGGTACCAGTTACCTTGTAAATTTCATCTTCGAAAATGTAGACCTGCTTGTAAAAACACACGGTGCTATTCTACTCGCGATCTGGTCCGGGACATGCGATTTAACACGCAAGGTAAGTGGCAAATACATTGACCTAAACCATTCCATCTTGCCTGAGGATATCACAAACCAATACAAAAGGCTACAGTCATTACAAGTGCGATATGGAGACAAAATAAGGATTGTCATTCTAGAGTGCCCCCACTACTCAATAAAATCTTGGAACAGATTTAAAGTACACAGTAACTGCGAACTCTTTAATGACAGTGACCAGACACTGCGTTCCAGAGTAGATCAGCTAAACGAGGGAGTCCGCAATATCAACCAAACCGTATTAGGAACATGTGCACCGAAATTCTCTGAGGACCTGTGTACTTTGCGGAAAAGTAGAAAAGGCAGGACTACAACCAAGGTATCGTACGTTCTACTGAAAGATGGAGTCCACCCTGGACCCACATTGGCCTTATACTGGATGAGGAGGGTGCTACTAACCCTAGTTAAAAATTACTGTACCTGAACCCAACACTTAGAATACATGTGGGATTAAAACCTCATTAACATTATATTCAAATATATTCAAACATATATATATTAAAAATGGATTCAAACATAGGCTATAGTAGCAGCGAGGAGGACAGTTGTCAAAATCTCCAGGTAGGCAAAAGAAGACGAGACGATCACACAGACACGGAACTATTAACCTGTGGTTAATGTGAATAACTTCTAACAACCGAAGCAGGTTTCATTACGTGTGACTGGTGTGGTCTACTATTCTGCCAAGACTGCTCAAAATTGCCCGAGGAAGTTTACAGACACCTCGTAGTCAACAATATCGCGAGTGTAACCTTCAATTGTAAATCATGCAAGCGCATTCAACCCTCGCTAAAAAACATTGATGACTCAATGAAAGCCCTAAACATCTCCAATGAGAAACGTATCAGAGGCATTGATACTAGGATATCAAAACTAGAAACCGACACCACTCGTCGAATAAGCTAGGAGATAAAAAAAAAATCACAGGAGAGTATAGAGGCAAAGATGGAGAATAGTGTAAAGGCCATGGTGGATGCAAGGAACAAGGAATTGGAAGAAAGAAAAAACAAGGCGAACAATATCGTTCTTTTCAATGTTCCGGAACAATCCGATTCTGTCCCACTAACAAACAAGGCGCGAGACGAAAATGTCATCACGAAAATCAGTGAAGCCTTGGAAGTACAGGACCTGGCCATACTGGCACACTTCAGGATGGGCAAAAAGAAACCAGACTTTAAAAGGCCTTTAGTAGCTGTCCTTGGAGAGAAAAAGCAAAGGAAAACATTACTAGAGAAAGCCAGGCTGATTAAGAACAGGATGGAAGGAGTTTTAAAACGGGTTGTGTTAACTAGGGACTTAACTCATGAACAACGGAGGGAGAGGAAAGAAAAGCTAGAGAATAGAGATCAAACTGTAAAGAAAGTGCTGGCTGGACCCCAACATCAAACATCACCACCAACCAGTGGTAAACTTACGCAAGGGGCGAGTGGTCACCTGATGGATGGGGGTTGCGCCGCCACAGGCCCACCCGTCCCCCAAGTAGGTAATCCACATCGCCAAATAACAGACAGCCAAGACACCTACTATCGCAGCAACACGAACCTAGCTCAGGATTGGAACCTCACTCCCAATAGACCAACCAACACAGGATATAGAACTACCAGTGGTAATCCTACGGAGGGGACGAGTGGTTACCTGACGGTTGGGGATTGCTCCGCCTCGGGCCTACCCGTTCCCCAAGTGGGTAACCCACATTGGCAAAAGACTTCCATCCCAGGCCCAAACTTCCACAGAAATAGGAACCATTTTAGCCCACAGGCAGTCTGTGATCTGAACTGCATGACTCCAAATAGACTGACCGGCACAGAATATGGAACAGGTTTCCCACTAAGCCCCATCATCAGGCCTAGTGTACTTACAAATGCTGTACAAGACTGTCAAGACTCGTCAATTTTTGAAAACACCACGCTAATGGACCAGGACAGCACCCTTATCTACAGCAACAGATCAGATATACAACACCACGACAGTGTAACTGAAGAACCCAACTCACCAGAAGTAGAAAGAGCATAGGAAAACAGTTTTACCCTTTTAAACAGAAGTGTCTCATTTTATGAACAGACAGAATCCCTAAACGTATACTACTCCAACGTAGACGTGCTAACCTCAACTAAGAAATTAGAACTATGCGAATACATCAGTACTGAAAACCCGAATATCATCTGCCTCACCGAGATTCAGAGGAGTTGTGATCTACACCAAAAATACCCTGTATGCGGAACTGGTCACAACAGAACAAGATGAACTATGCCAGGAATATGTAACATGCACAGTCAGGCTCAACGGAACCGACAAACTTAAGATATGCTGTGTATATCGGAGCCAAAACAGTTCCACCGAAAACAACAACAAGATAAACCGACTAGTAGCAAAGCTGGATGCCACTAACACTACCCACATACTTCTGCTGGGTGACTTTAACTACAAGGAAATCGACTGGGAAAGGCAAATATCCCTAACCAGTGTGAACAACCCTACCAGTTTATTCCTTGAAAGCATCCGTGACAATTTCCTCTATCAACATATCCAACAACCAACAAGGTATAGGGAAAATCAGATCCCCTCCATATTGGATCTAATATTCACCAACGAAGAGGGAATGGTCCAGGACGTAGACTTCAGGGAAGGACTGGGTAAAAGTGACCATTTGGGAATCCAATTTAAACTCATCTGCTATTCAGATCCTCCTACTGAACATAACAACTTTTCAAAAAAGAACTTTTTCAAAGGTGACTATGAGAGCATTAACCAATCCTTAGGCGATATTGACTGTACTCATCTAGAATCTATTCAAGGAGTAGAAGAAACCTGGAACAACCTTACTGTTTTTCTCCAAAATTGTATTGACAAATTCATACCAGTGAGTAAGGGATGTACCACCAGGAAATTCCGCAACCGAGAACTGAATCTAGAGGCAAAAACGGCCATATCTGCAAAAAGGCGTCATTGGATTAAATATCTCCACTGTAAAACTACTGAGAACTTTGTGAAATACCAGGAAACCAGAAATATCGCAACAAAGGCAGTACGCAAATCTAAATACCACTACGAGGAAGATCTGGCAGCGAAAATCAAAACAAATCCAAAACTTTTCTGGACCCACGTACGATCAAAAACCAAAGTCAAATCAAGCATTGGAGGAATACAAAAACCGAATGGCGAATTTACTATCGACAATAAAGACACAGCCGACACCCTAAACAACTTCTTTGCAAGTGTTTTTGTTAAGGACCAGGATACACCACTACCACCCCTTCCTAGGAGAAACTTTCACGAACCCTTGGTAGATATTGACATTACAGAGGATTCTGTAATAAAGGCGATCAAACGGATTAACCCAACTAAATCACCAGGGCCGGACAATCTCCATCCAAAACTTATCTCCGAAACAGCTGAGGCCTTAAAGAAACCACTACAAATTGTTTTCAAGAAATCCCTGGAAAACTCCCAACTACCAACATCATGGAAAGAGGCAACAGTTACACCAATTTTTAAGAAGGGATCGAAAAAGGACCCCGGCAATTACAGACCTATCAGCTTAACGTCTGTACCATCAAAAATTATGCAACGGCTCATAAGGGACAAAATCCTCACCCACATGAATACAAATAATCTATTCACGCCGCATCAACATGGATTTAGGCCAGGGAAATCGTGCTCCACACAGCTACTCGAATCCTTGGAAGACTGGTATAGTGGACTGGAAGCTGGATACAACATAGATGTAATCTATTTAGACTTCAGTAAAGCTTTCGACAAAATTTCTCATCGCTTTCTTCTACACAAGCTTGAACAGTATGGAATAGGGGGCAAAATTCTAAGTTGGATAAGTGCTTTTCTGGATAACATGGTACAACGAGTAACAATAAGCGGGACTACTTCTAACATAAAGTCTGTCACAAGTGGGGTACCACAAGGAAGTGTTCTTGGACCGATACTGTTTCTAATCTACGTCAACGACATGCCTGATATGTTAAACTGCACAATAAAACTATTCGCAGACGACACTAAACTTTCAGCGAAAATATCATCACTAGAGGACCGGCATAATCTACAAGACAACATTACCAGCATGTGTGAGTGGACCCAAACTTGGCTAATGCAACTGAACACAACAAAATGTAAGCACCTGGAAATAGGACGAAGTCAAGGAGACCACGAATACAGACTAACCAAAGATGGAACCGAGACAACGATAACAAGAGTGGAATCCGAGAAGGACCTAGGTGTTCACATAGACAACCAACTAAAATTCAGTACCAATGCAAACTCAGCAGCAGCAAAATCAAACAGGATGCTTGGCATAGTTTTTAGGACCTTTACGTATATGAGCCCGGAAATGTTCCTAACCTTATACAAGACCATTATTCGGCCTCATCTGGAATATGCAACGCCAGTCTCGTCACCAATACTTATTCGTTACAAAACCATCATTGAAAATGTCCTAAGACGTGCAACCAAAAGGGTACCAACTTTTAAAAATCTACCCTATGAGGAGCGACTTAGGCTACTTGGATTACCGACCTTGGAATATAGAAGGGAACGTGCCGACCTAATTCAAACATACAAAATTCTAAATAAAATCGATGTCCTAGACAAAGAAAAACTATTCACGGAAACAGGGAGAACTTTAACCAGGGGGCACTCCAGGAAACTCTACAAAAGACCATTTAGACTGTACAAATATGGTCAATTCTTCAGCAATAGAGTGGTGAATCTGTGGAACTCTTTAACAGACGAGGTAGTAAATTCCCCAACTCTCAACGCCTTTAAGACTCGTCTCAACAACCACTGGAAGCAACACCCGGCCAAGTTCAAACCATCTTTTTATTAGACACTGTGTGACATTCAGATGTGAACAGTTATTTTAACCATACTTTTAACTATATAGGAGAGGAACTTTACTGGGAGTTACGTAACTCCATATCAAACTTACTACGCGTTAATGAAATAACATTTGTAAATAGCAACCAGAAGTCAATAGTACGCGAAAGTACGTTATACTATTAAGTAGAGAAGAAGATACATCTATACAAGCCCCGGCTTACCATTGATGTCATCTGAGCGAAACTGAGCGAAACTGAGACAAGGGTGAAAAGGATGACCAGGAGTTACATGCGCGGTGTTTGAGTTAGCCCAGGGAGGACAACAGAACAAGTATTGAAACACAGTGGGTGTCCTTCAGATCCATTTCGTCAATGATGGTGTAATCTGTGAGTATGGCCGTTCCTTATCCCGTCTACCGGAACCAAACTGGAAAAATAGACTTAAAATACATGTCGAAGTCGTTTTATCTTCTGAGTCGCTGGTAGTTTAATATATCAAATGCGAAAGAACGCGTTCGCAGGGGCCAGAAAACTGTTTGAGTGAAGCCCTCCACGAGGTTATGGCGGGAAATTCAGCCAAGGACGGAGAACTGCCATTACATTTTACAGAAGCCTGGCCACTGTCGCTCAACTGTCGCGGAGCAATCAGATAGCGCTGTAGCCCACTCGGGTGGGGTACTCAACGGCACAGCTAAGCAGACTAGAGCACCCCAAAAATGACTAGACTGGTGTAAGGGTGACTAGGCAATAGTTTCATGGTAGATAAATCACACGGCATTGCTGTGTTCTTAGGTTTAGTAATAAGAGCAAGGACACTAAAACTCCCTGTGTAATTGTGTGACCCATGTAAATGAGATCACATTGTACAGTTGGGAGACATCTTTTAATTAGAAGCTCTATTCAAGTCTGCCAACAATACATAGGTTCAGAAAGAGACGGTTCTCTGCCTCTCAGGCAGCCTCCGAGCCTCTAGAGATAGAGTGGTTTTCTGCTCAACCGTCTCCGGAAACTGTGAGGGATTGGCCCCTTGAGCGGTTATCTGAGGGATGGGCTTGTGTTATCAACAACCTGTCACAGTCAGCATACAAGTAGAGGGCATTCTTCCACTTTCGAAACTTCAGACATATTATCCACAACTATACATGTCGGAGTACCTAGCAAGGGCACGGTATGCCTATGGCCAACCCATAAAGTTTAAATTTTTAATGGTCCTGTACCTTGGAGGAGGGCACAGTTAAGTTAGGCCCATCAACAGAATTAGATCTTTGAAATATGGGCCTGAAATTCCACTACTTGGCAAGGTGAAACTGTGTTCCTACTAGGGGTCCCCTATGCTTAAGGGGTGACCAACAGAGAACAATAAAACGGGGAAGAGTGTGAAGAATTTTGGGGAGAGTTATCTCCCTTAGACCACTAACCGCGCGACAACATTGATGCGACATCTCGGCTTGGTTTCTCTACATCCTTACATCAACCTGCACACACGCGAGTGATTTTCCTACGTATATTCTAATAGATTTTTGGACCTGAGAGTATTTCTCAACTACATGTTGTGACGGTGTGTGACAACACATACCAAATTCACGACAATATGCATTTTTATTATACCATACCAGGGATACCTTTCAAATAAAAGTCATTTTTGTGTTGTAGAGAACAGATGCTGCTGTAACTTTCACTATTGTTTTTTTTTACCAGGTCCTGGTTTCGAAACCTTGTCTGGCTATTGCATTTTTTAATTCTCGTTACTTTTTACCGAACACATATATATACGCACGGAAGGTGGTATATATATTGTATACACTAATATATTGTGTGTCATTAGAATTAAAGACGACGTTTAAGGAGGGAGGAATGTATCGGAGATATTTAGTATACATTTTCGAGGTCCTGGGTTCGGATCCCGATCAGGCTTCTGCATGTTGTCTTCTCGGTTACAGTATGCAAAAGATTACTGTTACAAATGACGTTTTTATTCCATGTTCATACATTGTTGCTGACCTAGACACTGTTTGAGTGTGTTTTTTTTATAATTTCCTTGTGTTCAGTCGTTTTGGCTTATTTCATCGTAATCCTTGGTTCTCGGAAATTCTTTAAAAATAATTGAGATTTGAATGTTTTGTTCTAACAACACAGATTGTTTGTTGTTGTTTTCTTTTTCTTTTTTTCTTTCTGTTAGTTATTGGCATCATTTTTTAAAATGTTTTTAGTCACCCCTGGGGAAACCCCAGTGGGGACTATTAATTTCGGTTTTAGCCCCAGATTTTGACCTCTGTTGGTTTTCGCTAAAAATGCTTTCTTGTGTTTGCTTCTGTCGAAATATACCAGGCGCTAATTACAAGCTCTTGGATAACTCGGATATCGATTTCCTTTTTAAACAGGAATAGCATAAAACCTAAAGGCGCTCCAAATTTCACACGGGAATAACATATAACCTAAAGATGTTCCGAGTATGAATCAGGCACATTTGAGGTTCCCTAAGGGGTAGACTGTGTATAATAAATTGCTATTGATTGGTTTAGATATTTTATGTCTGACCAACAACTACCGTTAATATTCGCGTTATAGTGTGCACTTAAAAAAAATGTGCCAAGAAAGGGGGTGTACATGATATTCGATAACAATCCAAAACCCGTCCTTGGTCGCGACCATTTAGGATATTCGGAAATGTTTTGAAATATGCTCGCAGCAATAAACTGCTAAATTTCGTTGAATAACCCCTGATTGCATTGCCAATTTAACTATTACAAAAAGTTTAAGTCATATCATACGATAGAATCGGATAAATATTGTAAATATTGTACATTTTACTGTCGACCACTTGTTAGAAGAGTCTATGACTCAATGTGTTATCAACTGAAATAAAGTCATTTATTATTATTATTATTATTAGACTATAAATAAACTCGAGTAAAGCAGGCCCAACTTTTCAGGACGTTACATTGTGAATTGATAAATACCACGTTAGGGGAAATATAACGAAGCACTACATCGTAATTAGCACTCTGTGGTTAAAATGTCGTTCTTGGGTAAAATCATGCTGAACTATTCAATCTTGACAGTAGGAATGTGTCAAAATGACATGGATAAAATGGCGAAGTTCGCAAGTTTGTGTACCGCAAAGAGTCAAGGACGCGTAATACTATTAACCGGCAGTAATTAATATGACATTCATGCGAATTGAACCGATAATGATGAAAGTTAGAGTTTGAAAAATAAATATTAACGGGCTCAATACAGCAAAATACATTCCGATCTTTTCTTTTCAAAGGAGAATTGCTGAAATCAAAATTGTTTGGCGTTTTTCATGTCTCGCGATTTTGGCCGTTGGCGGTCCTCATCGGACCTGTTTGAGTGACTGCTTTTATGCGTTCGTTCACACTCTGCCGATATCTATAACCGATTCAGTCGGATTTGCAGAAAATTACTTTTATGTCATTTTGACATATTTAAGGACTTATTGTTTTTACTCCGATTCTTCTTATTAATATAATTCTTTCTTCTTCTTTCTTCTTCTTCCGCTTTCCGCCGTAAATGTTTTCGACACTTTTCTCAGAAACTGTAAGTCGGATCTTCACCAAACTTTGAGGGATTATTACCTAATAGCCTCTAGATGTGCAAACACCTTTTTGTTTTTCCGATTACAATCCAAGATGGCCTCCATAGCCTCTGATTGGCTAAAACATTTTGAGTCATAACTTATTTTTTATTTGGCGCATCAAATAAAATTTACGATAAAATGCAAGTCGAATAAAAAAAATGACATTGTCAACAAAATGGACGCTTTGAATTTTGAAATTTTTGGGACTGATTTTTTTAAAAGATTTTCGCTAAAGATAGCCAATGTCACCTATCCTACTTTACATGTTTTATAGATAAAAATATGTAGGTGTATAAAGGCATTGCGATCATTTTCTGATGCATCTTTGGGACTATGGGGTAGATATTGCTCGATTTTGATAATAAAAAAAATGTTTTTTCCGATTACAATCCAAGATGGCCTCCATAGCCTCTGATTGGCTAAAACATTTTGAGCCATAACTTATTTTTTATTTGGCGCATCAAAATAAAATTTACGATAAAATGCAAGTCGAATAAAAAAAATGACATTGTCAACAAAATGGACGCTTTGAATTTTGAAATTTTTGGGACTGATTTTTTTAAAAGATTTTCGCTAAAGATAGCCAATGTCACCTATCCTACTTTACATGTTTTATAGATAAAAATATGTAGGTGAATAAAGGCATTGCGATCATTTTCTGATGCATCTTTGGGACTATGGGGTAGATATTGTTCGATTTTGATAATAAAAAAAAAAATGGTATATAGGGGTATTAGACTGCGAATTCAACCGCGTAAGTTTCGTTACCATAACAAGCTCATAGTAACCACAAGTAGGCTCTTGATTGGTCGAAATTTATATATTGTTTGATTTTGATGAAAATTGGTATATAGGGGTATTAGGGGACTGCAAAGTCAACTGCATTTAGGTTTCATTGCCATACCAACAACATGGAAGATTCAGATTGGTCAAAATTCAGATATTGTTCGATTTCACTCAAATTTAGTATGAAGGTGTTCTATGCCACTGTGAACATTTTCTGATGTATCTTTGCGACTATGGGGGCAGTTTGGGGGACTTCTGTAATGGTCCCCCATTACAATTAGTACTTGTTCTATATATTTTTTGCAAATAAAAGATTAAAAGTTTTCTATTTTTATTTTCTTATACTATTTCATTCTATTTAAACGTCTTCATCACCTTCGCTGTCTGTATCTCACTGTTTTCTGCCATCGTCACTTTCGTCCATTACAGATTATAATGAAATTGTCGTATATAATATTCATGTCATCTGTGTGATAAAACACATAAAACATGTAACCAAGGGACCATGCAGTCTTGGTAAATTTGATTTTATTAACATATCATAATTACAATATGAACAAAATAATTGCTTATATTTCAAAAAATATTGCATGTTTGATTTATTATGAAAATTTCTCGATTGGATACCGCATTTAATCAAAGGATTGCTAACAACTGATTTCAGAACGCTGCGATACAAAAGTACAATGAACAGCCAGCATGATTGAAAATATCGGTATATAAATGCTCCTATCTTAAACTATTTTGGTATATAATGGCGTAGTCTTTGGCGCCAAATAATGACGTCACGCTTGACGACAAGGCAGTGCACTAGTTTGAATGTTTCTGCTGTACGATATTATTTGCATGCATATATATTAACTGAGTAAGAAAAATAATAATAAAACAAAGATGTACTAAAACAACTACTTATTCTACCTTCAGCCACATGTATTCACGGCAAAAGAAGTTCTGCGGCTTGCGGGATGGTCACTCAGAGTTGGATTACATGCCCTAGTAATCACTTTACCGCTAGGCGGAGTCAAACTAAACAACAAACTGTTGAGAAGCGCCTAACAATAAAAATTGCAACAGCATAAACAACGTATTTACTTTAGGAATAAAGATTATTTGTATGTGGCTTATATCAATTGCTGTCCTTGCATGTAGGACGTAAGAATAGTACCTGCTGTCCCGATTGTATGATCGTAAGAGGCGACTAAATTTGGGATCTTATCTTTTCTATTTCTTCTTCCTAATGTCTCTCTTGACAATGCCTCACTTTTGGCCTTTAGTTGAGGCTTTGGGTTCTGTCCCCTGGCCGAGACATACCAGAGTCTGTAAAAATGGTAGTTTCTACTCCTGCTTAACGCTCAGCAATTTAGGAGTGGGACAACTAGCTGGTTCGCCCGTGTCAGTATAATGTGACCAGTATAACCAAACAAAACTATGAAAATTGCACTTGTCATCGAAATAAAGTAATTTAGTAGTAATTCCACGAATGCAGCACGCATGGAGGCGCGAGATATTTCCCGCTGGCACACATTTCCGAAGTTGTAGCGTACATGGATACACACGGGTGTTACCGTAAGAGAGCTCTCGGCATATTTACATTTAAAATTGGATAAAAAGTCACTGGCTTAGATGGTGAATGCCCTGTGACCAGCTGGTAGCCTGTCCAGCATGGTCTTAAAGCCCTCTAATGATGATACTGATGTTAGATCTGGAGGGAGCTTGTTCCACTGCCTGGTAGTCCGGGGGTAAACAGTGTCTGTATGCGTCTTTGGATGCTACAAATTCCCGAAAGGTGGGGTCAACGCCTATGGAGATTTAACATTAGTGTCGGCCCCCGCTTGGAAATTAAAAACAAGATAACTGCAAAAAGGTATGGGTATAGGAAGCTTAAACAAGGAACCGTTAGTTTCAGAATTCATTTTAGGATAAATGGGACCTCATTGATTTACACCTGGGTGGGTGTTAAAGGTGCGGTAACACAATTCCTCCTAGAGCATTTAAATAAAATAATTACTATTAAATTATATCATCATTGTGTGCAACATATTTCTACTTTCATTTTGATACCGAATATGACACTATTTCAAGAAAGAATTGTTCTTTTTATTGAAGATTTAAGCAGAAAAGTATTTGAAATTTCATTACTAATGAGAAAATTTCTATTTTCGACACGTTAATTTACATAGTTCTAAAACCATCTATATTTCATACTTGCTTAAAAGTTGGCTACCAATAATATCTTTCAACATCAGGAATTTCAAGAAAATTGACAACCGGTAAATTTGTCATATAACACTTTTGATTCAAAAAAAGAAATACATAACTTTCTTTCCATTTTTCCTTTAGTCCTTTGGTCTTGATATTTGGCAAGTAGGTTGTTCATGTGAATTGATTTAAATATTGTAAACGTTGTATGGGGAGGCAGACAAGGATACCTTTCCTTGCTTTATTTGTTTAGAGTTAATGTTATAAAATAATGTAATGTTTCTCCATATTTTGTTTAATGAATGGGCAATAAGCCAAGACTCCTTAAAAAGGGTCGAAATGAAAAAAAGTACTACCCCGGTGCACGTATCCTGATGCACGACATCAGGGGGTAATTACCATATTTGTAAACATTCATTGAAATCGGCCCAGTAGTTTATGAGGCAGACAAAGGTTCTTTTTCTACAAAGGGCCAACATTCCTTTTGAAAGGTTCGGAATGAAACATACTATTCGGATGCACTATGTCAGGGGGCAGTTACCATATCTGTTTTGGAGGAGTTGTCAGGACAAATATTTTTCAACAAAGAGCCATAACTTCGTTAAAAAGGGTCAGATTGGAAAAAAAAATATACCTGGATGCACACCATCAGGTGGAAGCTATTATACCAGAAAACTTTCGTTTAAATTGACCGCTTAGTTTTGGAGGACTTCTCTGGACAAAAATAGTTCATCGAAGGGCAATGAAAACATAATACCTGTATGCATAATTTGAGGTAGTGGTTATCATATCTGGAAACTTTCGCTGAAATTGGTTCATTATTTTAGAAGGAGTTGTCCGAAAAATCTTTTTTCTACGGACAGACAAGCTGATTCCAGTATACCCCCTTTTTTGTTGCAATAAATAATAAAGTGTATAATAGTTTTACTATTAAGATTTTTTTTTTATATATATATAATTGCATATCGTTGTCTTTAACACAATCTCAAAATAATATTATGCCGGTAGGTACCTGGGATGGAGTGCTATGAAGTTTCCTCATTAAAATGACATTGACCTGCTTTCAAGGTCACAGCGGTCAATTATGTCAAACGCTTCAAACCAACTCTCCTGAAGAACTTAAATGTATGGAATCTTCATATTTGGCTGATGGCTTCCTGGCATGGAGTCCGACAAAGTATGAGAACGAAAATAACCTTGACCTACTTCAAGGTCACAGGGGTCAAATGTGTCAAACTCTTCAAACGACTTCTTCTGAAGAACTGAAAGGTATAGAGTCTTTATATTTGGCTGGTGGCTTCCTGGGATAGAGCCCGACAAAGTTTGAGAATAAATTGACTTTGACCTACTTACAAGGTCACAGTGGTCAAATATGTCAAACGACTTCTTCTGAAGAACTAAAATGTATAGAATCTTTATATTTGGCTGATGGCTTCCTGGGATGGAGCCCGACAAATTTTGAGAATGAAAATCACTTTGACCTACTTTCAAGGTCACAGCGGTCAAATATGTCAAACGCTTCAAACGACTTCTTCTGAAGAACTAAAAGGTATAGAATCTTCATATTTGGCTGGTGGCTTCCTGGGATAGAGCCCGACTGAGTTTGAGAATGAAATTTACCTTGACTTTCTTTCAAGGTCACAGGTGTCAAATATGTCAAACTCTTTAAACGGCCTCTGAATAATCGAAAGGCATGAAATTATAATATTTGGCTGGTGGCTTCCTTGGATAGAGCTCACGAAAGATTGCAAATGAAAATCACCTCAACCTACTTTAAAGGTCACAGAGGTCAACAACATTTCAATCAATTTGTTCTGAAGAACCAAAAGGAATGGATTCATAAGATTTCGCTGGTAGGTTTTTTGGAAAGAGCTAACAAAGTTTGAGAAGGAAAATGACATTGACCTACTTACAAGGTTCAAGGAAAAATATGTCAAACAGCCTCTGAAGAAAAGCCAAAAAGCATAGAATCTTATAATATTATTTGGCTGGTACATGTAGTTTCAACAGATGGAGCCGACAAAGTTTGCGAGGGAAATATTTGTAGTGCAATGAAATATTTAATGAGAATATTTTGCTATGACTGCTTAAATATTCAGGTGAGCGATACAGGCCCTCTTGGCCTATTTTTTATAATATGTGCTTTATGTTTCTATTGGCGTTGCTGTCGCTTCTATTTTTTCCGATGGGCTCGGAGACGAAACTAGACTCAAGTTGCATGGAGTACGATACCCCTAAAATGGTCTACATATTTTCTCTTCTACTCTACCACTTACTTTTTTGAACTGGCCTCCCTTGGTCATGAATGAGTCGTTATATTATTTACCTTATTGTGTGGAAGGGCTGTAAAACCTTATGTGTTGTTGGTATTCAATGTTGCTGATAACAAAATTGGAATTTACATGGTTAGTAAGTGTTGTTTAAATACGCTATGTTGCCGTATTTTTATTTTTTTGCAAACGTGTTGTTTTGAGAGTAGTGTTTTTAGTGTTGTTTGTAGCTAGCGTGGACAAATAGTAAAACTGTTGCTGTTTACTACTGTTTTAGCTCACCTGAGCCGAATGACCACAAGCTTTGGACAAGGTGCTTCACTGAGGGAATTCTGGAGCATGGTTGGGCAAACGAGAATCAGATTTGTATTAACTCATTCACCCCTGAAATTTCATAATGATCTATTCCAACCTTTGAACTGGAAGAGTTCAAATGTATCTGCAGCGATGAATGAGTTATCATAGAGTATGGAGTAGTACCGAACAGAGCAGTACAGGTAAATCTTTACAATCCTTTACCTTCCGTACAGGTGGAGGCCTACAAGTTTGACCTAAAACATCATTCAAAGGGACTGATTTTGTTTTTTTATGAACGGAGGCCAGCTTCTCTCAGGGGAAAGAGATAGAGGAATGGGGCCAAATAGGGGAAGTAGAGGTAAAACTTTATTAAGTCTTCTATAGGAATAAAGGGATTTTTCCAAATTTGCTCTGGAACAACCTTAGGCTATGAAGAATGTGAGTGCACGATAAATACATAAATTTGATATTTTGTATCATTTCACACAACTTCCACAAAGGATTATGATTCAAATTCTTCAGATTAATTTAAATAGACAATCAATTGTAACCCACTCCAACTCCCAACAGATTCCATCACAAACGTATTCATTAAGGGCCGGTTTCCAAAACGGCCCCTTCTCTGATTCAAATTTCCTGTTGGTGGTGCATTGCCCATGCCGTTGTGGTCCCTAATCTATGAAGTATAAAGATTTAGGTCACTTGGTTTGTTTTTTATGGCTCCTCAAAGTTGTACCTTTCAGAAGCTGAAGTGTTGATAAAATGTGCATGTTATGTAAAATATTAATGAAAATCTAATCAAATGATGGTCACCGTAAAGAATACATTCATGGCATGATTGTGACAAAAAATCATGTTTCCATCGCGCCATTTGGCTGTTTTATGGAAGAAACAATCTCAAAAATGCCATTTTCGATGATAACATTTTAGACACAAAAACTGTGTTTTTTAGAGAATACACCCTTTTATGGGCGTTGGATGCAAACCAATTTTTATCCTATTAAACAGTACGTAATATGCTATTGATGAGAGGAAAAATCATCAAAATGTAAGTGGTGGAACATTTTCAAATGTTGGGTTGAATTAGCCTATGGTTGAATTGCCGATTTTCGACTTTCTTTAGATAATTAACAAAAAAACGAGAGTATTTGCTCGGTATGTTGAGAATATGTACACAGATATGAAAAAAAGTGAGAGAAACACTTTTTCATAAAAAAAATCCAAGATGGCTACTTCACAAGTCCCCGTGGTTGAAGACATTGGCTGACAAATAGACAGAACAACAAACAAAACGTGTTCCTTATGATTTTGGTTGGTTTTCGCATTTACGGGAGTGTTCATAGCTACGGGCGATTGTATAATACCTATATTTATAAGTTTGGTTAGTCACATGGTAACGGGGATCTTTCATATCGAGCCCCAAACATACTTTCGACATATGCACTCCGTTGCCGCATGGAAAACTATTTCAAGTTTTGTCGGAATTTCTTTACCTGTGGTTGTAATGGTCGAGGGTTTTCCAGCGTCCTGTAATACCCAAGGTAGTACAAGATACTGGAGATGTGCGCACACATTCCCATCGTTCTCTCTCCAACTGGGCACTGGCAGTAGTAGTCCTTTATTGGGGCCTCAACATCGGGTGAAACGGTGAACCGTATCCAAACGTTATATTTCGTTTGGCTTTTGTGTCGAGAATGTATTTGACATCGGAGAAGGTCTGGGGAGTGCTGGTAAAGCCACACCTCATAGTCTCCGTCATCACTTAAATGTTCGGCGATGTAACCAGGAGCCAGAGATATCTGATACGTTCCACACGTAATGGTTCTCAAGTAATCAAGATCGAGACGGGGAAACAGTACGGAAGATGCATCCATCTTGACAAACTCGGACCTTGCCCGTCTAGATAGATCCGGATCTGTCTTGACTCTCTGAGCTAAACCATTCGGTGTTGTCAAACGGTCCTTCATACGTTCAGCCATTAGCCTATCTTTGGCATCTCTCTCTGGAGATCTCTGGTAGATCGGTCCTCTAATACCATTCAGACAGGCTGTGACGGTTCGAAGCAAAGCCTCGATGACATTGATAAAGCTGTTAGACACCAATTGCGTTCGGAAGAACGTCCAGTGTTTCAGACGACCATGATAGGATTCCACAATCCACCTCGATTTGGTGATAGTTCTGTCAAGATTTGCTTGGACGTCAGAATGTTGACTTTGACCGGGTTTCAGGTATGACGGCATGCTAGCATTGAGGCCAGAGGCTTCGAGAACTGGTAGGACATCTCTAAAACCTCGGTCAACGACAACGTTGTCGTCTGGTTGTAGCCAAGTAACTAGCTTGTCCATGACTTTTTTTGTAATTGTAGCATCATTTTCGCTGCCAGTGAATGGTCCTACTGTGTCCAGAATGTAGCCATCTGGTAAGGCGATGCTCATGAATTTGAGATAGTTTCTCTTCTTCTGGCCACAGTAGGACATTCTCTGGAGCTTGTGGTCGGAGCTTTTCTGGATATAAATATAGGTGCCATCTAATATGGCAGTGGCTTTATCTCCAAAAAATGCTTCTGAAAAGACAGTATTGTGCCCGAGCAACTGTTCTCTTGTCAAGTGATCCGGACCTAGAAATTGTGGGACTATCGATGTGTCTAATGCCTGTACTATGGAGTGGAAAGTTTTGGACACACTTGACTTGGAAATTCCAAAAAGAGAAGAACACTGACTCCAGGAAATGTCGGTTTTCAGTTTTACCCAGAACAGTAATAGAGCATCGTGTGTAGTCTTGGTATATATACCAGATGAAAGATATGGGGAACAGTGCGAGTGGATTTCGAGGAACTGATCTTTGGACCAACCTGTCCAGGCCATGCATGCCGAGTCATCAAGAGAAGAAAAGCTTATTGTAAACGCAGACTGGTTCTGTGAAAGGACGTGCGACACCTCTAGGAGGTCATTAATGATTTCGGACGATTTTGATGGTAACTGAGATTCCAAGGAACCTCTACCATCAAGGACAACCTCTGTAGACGGATCTAAGTCGTTACCAATAAGGTGAATGGAGCAGACGCGGGATGAGGTGGGACACCACAGTTTGTGTGAATAGATCAGGTGATGTCTTGCACGTTTTGGTAAGACTGATGATTTTGTTCCATTTCTTGCAAAGGTAACAAGACAGAGACAGCATTTTTTGTGTGAAGATGATCCATTCAAAAGATCATGAAGGGTCAGCAACGGCAGGATATGGGACGGGGAGTCGTCTTCTTCCTCTATTTCCTGGTTCTGCTCGGGTTCAGGTTCAGGCTGATTTTTGTTCCGAAGATACTTCATGTAGCACTTCTGGCAAATAAGTGCTTGTTCCTTTGCTGACATCAATCCTTGTTGCACCAGCGTATCTAGGAGCCATTTATATTGTGGACTATTTACATTGCGTGCACTTCTGTTCTTATTGCCACTACGTTTCTTGAAGTATACTTGACACCCTTCTCCAACACATTTACCCTCCATCTTGAAACAATAACGATTGGTTTATGAAGCGTCGATAAAGTAACAAAATAGCAAGCCACCGATGATTGCTGTAAACAGCTAATACTTAGTAGTTTGGTACAATTATGCGAAAATGTGTGATAAATAACGAACAACTAATTACACAAAATAACAAGACAATATAATAAATCACATTCAATACCTCCAAGAAGCGCAGAATTGATTGATTACTTAGAACAAAATAAAGTATTTCATATGGATAATCTATCTATTCGATGTGGCGTGGTCGGCAGGCACAAAGAAAGTGAGACAAGTCAGGGTCCCAACCCTGACAGAGCCACAACGCTTTGGAGATGGGACAATAAAACAAGGAAAGTGAGACAAGAATAGCTAGCGTCGAGTCAATGATTCCGTAAACGTATAGACAAAGACAAGAAGATACGGATAAATGTACAAGGCCACACGATCAGAAAATTCAGAAGAGGACAACTTGAGATAGAACAGTATTCATGTATCAGGGTGTCCTCAGTGTAAATCTTTATATCGATACTGTTTATTTAGTCGTTACACATCATAAAACTGTCATGAAAATATCCGCTCTGATATTCAATATAAAAGTTTGTATATAATAAGCTATATAATAGGGTTTCAGACAAGGTTGTTACTCATTTCCCCTTTTCTTTCAATTTACAACCACATTCAGGCGGCGATATGAGAACGTTCCACCACATGGAATTAGCTGATTTTTGGTACACATATGAAACAAGTAAAGCTCTATCCGATTTTCTGATGGAAATTTGCATCCAAAACTATATAACGGGAGAAAATTGCAATTTTATGGCATTTTTCTTCATAATTGTGTCTCTGCAAGTGCATTTTCATCCGAGAATTTTTTTTTTTATGTTTTATGAATAAACACGATGTTTTGGAAATATTTATCAAAAGAAATTTATACTATGTTGCGAATTACAATTTCGAGATAACCTTCTTTTATTTACGAACTTATGTCTTTGATGCTGAAATTGACAACTTTATAAAAATACATTTTCACTGAAATTATGAAATCTGGGTGTCGGAAAGGTGTAAAATTATTCTTCGGAAAAGAAAAAAACAGTAGTTGAGCTAGATAAGAAATTATACGGGGGCAGGCTCCTATGGAGAATTAACATTACTGGAAACAGGCCCTTTAAACAAAAAACACACTTTAATTTTATTAGATTAGGTTAATAACAGATCAAGAGGTAATCCTGACAACTTTAATAATGTATTCAAACTTAATTCAACGGATGTTAGAGATTCTACCACGTAACACTTTAACTGACATTTTTTTTAAAACCATGTAATATTTTCCATGCATATGTAACACGTTTTCTAAAGCCTTAACAATGAAAATGAGGCAACATGTGTCAATTGTTTGCATGTGCTGAAATACAGCATAGTTTTAACTAGATGATCTAGGTCACACTGCCTTGTAGGCACAGAAGTAGACACGAAAGTAGACACGAAAGTATATTGTCGTGGTGGAATAGATATAATCAACATATGTTTGTATATTATGGTGGAATATATATATATTCAGCACAGATTTAAAAATTCAAACATTTTCTCAAAGTGGTTACATATATTCCGCCATGTGTTGATTATTTCTTAAACAGCACAAAACATATAATGAAACCTGAAACGTTTAAAAAGAAATCTCCATTATTTTATTGTATTCTAAATTAAAAATTTGAATTAATTAAATATCATTTATCAGTATTTTCCAATACACTTAGTTGTTAGCACTGTAAGATATGTGTCTACATTGAAAATGTTACACAGTGCAATGATACACTGACATGCAGACCCCAGGGGGTATTCAACAGACGTAAAGTGATCAACATCCAATCAAAAACACGTTTTCCGTCTTTAATATGTACAATTATGGCGTCAATATTCAAAATAATGTCTATAAACCAGTTAATGCTACACCTCCATCTCAAGCATTTTCTTCATCTTTTTATATTCTGATATAATTTCCTGGTAATGAAATTTCTCGGGCATATGGTTGAACAAGCGAACCAGGTTGAATCGTTCCATACCAGGCTGACAATAGTACATTGTCATCTGTTTTACTAAAATAAGGGCTTCACTTTTTGTCTGAAATGAAGCAAATAAAACATTTGTTATTCCTTGCATAGAAATAATGAAAACATTTTAAATGATTAATTTTAAAGTTTTTGTGATCTTCAGTTCTGAGTGCAATTTTAAATAATACAAATGAAACATTCTTTAGAATAGAACATGGTAGTTAAAATGCTCATAATATGTTAAATTTGTAATACAACATATAATATATCTGATTTAGATTCAGATCAGTATTAAGTGCAAGTAGATACAACAAATGTACTGTAAAATTGTATTATATTAAGAAGTTCTTTTTACACAACCAATAATATTTTCTATGTAAAGTTTTGATGACTAGTGCGATATATACACTGTCACCTTCATCAGACAAATGACCAAAGAAGCGTATGTACACAAAGGTGTAAAATGTGTATGAGTTGTCCATAAAAACGATGTCCATTTCGGCTACGCTGGAAACGTATGTACAATAGTTGTTATATACTAGCGGAAAAAAGAAACTGTGCATGCCTAAAATGTGTTAAATGTATAAAAATAAATGTGTATGACGTAGAACAACAAGGTTTTCAGGGACAATTTATTTGTTATTTATTAACAGTTGCATTCCATTTTTCACGTTATGGAACCAATAAATTCCGCTCAGGAGTGACGTAAACACAGCAGGGATCAATACTGTGTTCACAAAGTTAATACTGCGTATGTCCACCATTTGCCTGAATGCAAGCCTGGCAACGTCGACGCATGGAGCCTATCAGACGGTTCAAGAATGCTTGTGGGATGACATTCCAGATCTGTACCAACGCTGCAGGCAAATAAGCCAACATTACCGGTTGATTAGGTAATGCCTGTTATCTGCGCTTCATTTCATCCCAGACGTGTTCAATGGGCGACAGATCGGGGGATACAGCAGGCCAGGGCAACACGTCAATATTCTGCTGGGCCAGAAAGTCCATAGCGACACGAGCTGTGTGTGGACTGGCGTTGTCCTGCTGTAGCTTAATATGACGTTGCTGCCCTAGCATGAATGGAACAACGTAGGTACGGAGGATCTCATCACGGTAACGTAGCGTTCAAATTCCTGTTAACAACCACCAGAGGCGTTCTCCCGTCGGCTGTGATGCCGCCCCAAATCATAACGCTGTCTCCGCCGAAAGAACGTCGTTGTACCACACACGTGTCACGAAAAAACGTTCTCCAAGGCGACGATACACTCTGGAACATCCGTCACAACTATGCAAGTGGACTCATGACTCGTCCGTAAACAAAATGCCTGCCCAATCCTGTCAAGTAAATCGTAGATGCCTTCTGCACAAGTCCAGACGTGCTACTAGATGACGTGGCAGAAGAACTGGGCGGATTGCAGGACGTCGTGGACGGAGAGCTCGTTCACGCAATCGGTTCCGTACAGTTCTCGGGCTTATTGGTAGCAACCCAAGGATTGTCCGTGCAGTCAAACTTGCCGTTTGGAAGCGATTTCTCAAATGGACAAGCCGAATTTGGTTGTCCTGTTGACGCGACGTCACAGGTGGACGTCACGCACGAGGTCAATTGTGACGTGGCCAAACTGTTGATGTCGTCTCCACAAATCCTGGATTGTGTTTCGATGGACATAAAAACGTGTAGAGACAACGGCTTGGCCCTTACCAGTACCATTAATCCGGAGCCTCGGCATAGCATTAATCACAAATTAAAACGTTATAATGATGTTTTTACTGTTCAGTGGTCTCAACAGAGTGACCCAACAGTTGAAAAACAAACTTTCATTTTCGAATTGGATGGCTGGACGAGAAACTTGTCAGAAACTTTTGAGTTTCGAGTTTGAGTGAAACGTCAAATAGAAAATTTTATTGGTAGTGTAAAAAGAACTTCTTATAATATAATCCATACTTACCAACCTGAAGAAAATGTTTAGAAAAAAGAGTATTCTGATAAATGATCAGTATATTAATAGTATCACAAATTAATTTTCTTACCGGTAACAGAAAATTTGGCTATGTTGAATATGTTTTTTTTTCCCCAGATTAACACCAACTGAAAACTTTATTGTGATATATATTAAAGTACTTTTTCAAATTATCAAAACAATTGATTCAAACTGAATCAAATTAATTTTCACTAAAAAATCTTCTTTAATACAATAGTGATGATATTCTGAAATGTTGAAAGGTTAAATATCGAATTATTTGACCGGTGCACCACTATATGTTTTTGCAGTGATTGAAAATCAACCTACCAGAATATCACTGTTATACTGGCCTGCCATCAGAACTATACCTGAAAGGAAATCATAATTATTAATTTGCATCTCGAATGAATTAAGACATATCAGTGGGTTTTCCAAATTAATATCTGTCAATTTGAAAGACAAAAAGAGCATCAAGCAACCTATTTACTAGTTTAGATATTCTTATCTATTGAAGCATATTGAATCATGCAGAATTCTAGCTATAGGATCAAATGTATATCTGGCAACAAAATATTATAAACAATGACAATGGAAGCACTTTGGAACAAATGAATATTTCAATAGACAGGACAACGTTATTTTTAATGGCAAGTGGGTTTTTTGGGTACAAAAACTTTGAATATTGAACTGGGTTTGGAAATCAAATGAGGAAAGAACCAGTATTATTACTGCAAGGACAACAGTTACATATATTAAGTCAATATAGGTACCTAAATTTTAACCTAATTTGTAGCTTTTATGATATCCAATTTCTTAAATTAGTTCTATTTTGCTGTTGTCAAAATCAACAATTTTTCAAAGAATTTAAATGGAAAATCATTAAATTGGAATCAAACCTTTGTCCTTTTGAAGGTCCTGGAAGTGAGTTAGTGTAAGACAAGATAAGGCGCTCTCTTTCTGTGTCTGTATAAAACAGAATATATCGCAGGTTACCGTGATTGTGAAACAAGTAAATAAACATTCTTCTATTGATAATTCTGATATACATTTCAAGATATTGTGTATGGTAAAAATACTTTAACACACTGTTTTCTAAAAAGAACTCGCACATTTAAAGGACTGGCAATATTGTACGCAGTGTTTGTAATATTTTTCAAAATAGGTTGATATTCATTTTATTATTATTGACACTAATTTTACTAAAATCAGTTTAATACTAAATGGAATGACATTGTCTTGATTCATCAAAAATTTCATTTTACCAACATGGTTTTTACTATATAAAACTCATACAGTGGAACGGATTTGCCTTAATTTTGTGTGTCCATAATTAAATGTTATCTGCTCATGATAGGTCTGAGTCTGAGATCTTGTGATACTGTACCTGGTACATAATAAGAGGGGTGAAGAACACTTCTTTTCCATTGAACTGTGACAAAATAAACTCGAATCCATCCTGACGTGGCAGTGGGTACACAAACTGTAATGTAAACACACTTGTCAGTGACAACACACATTTCACGCTTCCAACTACACATGTACATCATAAGTTATATTTCTTATTTTTGCAAAAAATTGACGATCTGACGTATTAAATGAAGATTGAATGGTACTGCTCTACACTCATGTATGGTTAATTCTGGAACAGCCCTAATAAGATACAGTCTCAAAATCAAACGGTTGACACTTTTACCACTGATGCTGTTCTTAAAACAATGTCAACATGTGTTAAAATGATGAACAAACTCTAGCAAGGCAGTTGATATGATAATCTTCTTACAGAGTGTTTTGTTGACTGGATATAGCATGATGTTTATATCAATTTGATTGGATAGTCTGGGCTTGACTTGTACAACTAACCAGATACATAGCATATCTAGTCAGTAACAACTAACCAGATACATAGCATATCTAGTCAGTAACAACTAAACCAGATACATACCATGTCTAGTCAGTAACAACTAACCAGATACATACCATGTCTAGTCAGTAACAACTAACCAGATACATAACATACCTAGTCAGTAACAACTAACCAGATACATACCATGTCTAGTCAGTAACAACTAACCAGATACATAACATGTCTAGTCAGTAACAACTAACCAGATACATACCATGTCTAATCAATAACAATTAACCAGATACATAACATGTCTAGTCAGTAACAACTAACCAGATACATTCCATGTCTAGTCAGTAACAACTAACCAGATACATAACATTTCTAGTCAGTAACAACTAACCAGATACATAACATATCTAGTCAGTAACAACTAACAAGATACATACCATGTCTAGTCAGTAACACAATACATTACTTACCACTGTCAATCAATACTTACAACAGGACAGACTCGAGACTTCTCCATCAGATACTCATAGTCCATCTCCTGTAAGATGCAACCAATAAAGATGTTATTCTTCAGAAAAAACACTGCTTTTTTTCTTGCAAATATAAAAGTCATGTATATTCATAAGGTGAGAAATTTGAATGGGACTATTTAGTAAAATAACACCCTTAAAATGGATAAGATACTGGAAATGTATATCTCCTAACGAAACTTTACATAGTTGATAATGACATGAACTGAGGCAAACTTCCAGTGTTGTAAGTTTTACCTTATGGGAAAGCTGATGAGTAATATACAATGTAGCTATGACCAAAAAAAGCACAATATCAAGGCCTTTTAGGGAGAAGTAAATATGTACAGTACCACACTGTCGACTGACAACACAGAGTCAGTGAGTCTGATTTCACACATTACACATGTCGCTTTGAATTTACACAATACATTGCAAGCAAGAATTATAAGTACAGGTGTATCATAATATATAAATCTAATTAAATACTTCTGTTCACAGCTGGATTTGAATAAAACTAGACAGGTTTAATTAGAGTATGCATGCAAGCAGGTACAGGGAGAATTTCAAACCGCACAATGTGTGATATATGTAAGTTTATATGTAAAATGAATAACTCATGTGTAACGATGGTTGAGGTGTTGTTTGGAAGATGCTATTGATTCAAATTAAATACTGGTACTTCTATTCCAAAGAGGTTAAGTGAAAAAAGTGAGAGGTTACCTTCTCTCATTAGCTGGAAAGATATATTTGTAAGTTAGAAATTCACCGACAGCTGCCGTTAAAACGTATGGTTGTACAGTTAAAGATTCTTCATTACTGATTAAGAATGCTTAGAAAACATTGTCTCTTTTCAATTTTTCAACTTGAAACTATATTATCACGAAGAACTTAGTGAAAAAATATTTAAAAAAATGCTTTACTATAAAGTGTCCCTTTATTAGTATTTAAATGTATGTATATCAAATGTTCTAGACAATGGTTTTCAGGATATTTGATATACATGACTGTTGTTTTCAGATTGAATTCGACTCACATTTTTTTGCATCAAATTGACTAAAAAAAAAATGTGTTTGGTATTACTCACCACAGAAATCATGAAAAAGTGGAGAAATAAAAAAGACATGAAGCCTCAAAACTGGGGAAATAAATCTAACTTCCAATCTTTAAACAATATCTTGATAAGTAGTGACAAATCTTTGCTTACCTTGACAACTCCAAATACACAATCTTTTGATACATGGTATTCTTTCCAAATCTGCAAAAAAAAAAAAAATCATTGTTTTATTATTGAAAACATTCATTTTTCACACGTACCTGATTTAATATCTTTAATGTAACTGACTTTTCTTGTACAATTTATTTCAATTTAAAAAATTATTAAATCTTAAACATTGAATTCACTGCCCTTATTCTAATTTATTTATTCCATATTTTAATATGATATTTTTGTCTGAGAAATACAATCACGTATCAGATGAAATAGGTTTTACAACATATTCTTAACATTCAAGATATCTTATTGTTTAAAAACAAAGGGATAAGACAACAGGCAAAGCCTACAGTTAATGTATATATATTCTTCTCTCATTAACACATACTTATACATGTATAGTATTTATTATACACTGAACTTCTCTAATTCGAAAATACTTATCCCAAACATTTAATGTTTGGTAAAAATAAGTTATCTTTGAACTGTTAACTTTGGAGTTTTAAACATTACATGTGTAATTTCTTCTGGTGTTTTGTCTTTCAGCAGGTCCATCTTCATTATCTCATTTAAACTCTGAAAAAATACAAAAAGAAATTATCATTGAAATGACAGCACAATATTATTATAATAATACTGTCATACCAATAAAAGATCATTCTTATAAACATATGTTACATATCATAAAGCCACGAAACAATACAAGGAAGGTGTTTATTAAAGGGTTGAATATTTAATAGTTGTATCACTGCACTCATAATTCCTGTACATCCAGCATTCTTGTTAAACGTCAGATGCTGGCAAAAGTAGCCGGCCATTCATCAACTTTGAACCGGCTATTTTTTTCCGAGTATGTATAGGTTTAACCGGCTATTCTTTTCAAGTCAACCACCTCTTTTAAAATTTATTGATAATACTGACATCAGAAACAGTTTTTAAGTTACATGCTTTAAATGCTTTTGGTATCGGTAACTTAAAGGAATATATATGAACAGTGATTTTATATTTGGCAGATGCCACAATTTAGCACTTTCCATTAAGCACAAAAAAACCTAAAACACAATGTTTACAGAGAGTATCTCCCAGGCATTTCTAAACAGAAGCTTGTTTATATACAACAATAACTTTGTGTTGTCTTTGATACGGAATGATACCCATTGCCGGTCCGATGCCATGAGTATGTGATGAACTTTGACAATGTATTCATGGAGACAGTGGCAGTTTTAAAAGTATATCATACAGCTAATCTTGGCTGTTTTTACTTATCAGTAGGATAACTGTTCTATTTATTTTTCTTACATAGCAAAAGTGATCAACTTTCTGGTAATACCACATGCACATATAAAACAAAAAGAAATTAAATTTTAGTTTGCTTGTGTGCTGATTTTTTTTAGATAATATCATTAAAGGGGAGCTAACTATTACTACTGTGATCATATACTTAATCATAAGTCACACTCAATAGCCAGATAAACTAACTTCAAACAGGAATATCTGTTTGTGAATCGATCAAAGTAGGGTACTTTAATAGCAGTTAAGAAACAATAATACAATAAATAACATCATGCAAAAAAAAAAAAGTCCATGATATTAAAGCCTTGAGGAAATGATTCTTTTTATATTGTTTCACTTCCTGCTTTACATCACCTACATTTTGTGAGATATATGTATCAGTGAGTAACAATTAAAATACCTCTCAAATATTTATGAAAACATGGAATCAGAACAATAGATATAGATCAGGTATTGCACCTTTCACAAATAACAGTCTTTTGGAGAAAGGTCTTTGCAATACAATCACAAAAATACATACTTGTGAAAATGAATTAGTTCACAGTACATGAATATCTTACATTTGGGGGCCAGCTGACAGGGATGGCTCCTGTTCTTGGCTCATCACCTTTGGTTTTAGCAGGAGGTGGGGCTAAGTCTTTCCTAAACATTTCTAGCTCAGCTTGTTTTGTTGCTTCCATTTCTTCTAACTTGGAATGGTACTCCTCTGGTGCTTCGCTAAAAATACATACCGTTCATTCACATATGAATTTCAGCATGTTTTTATCAGAAGCAAAAAGAAATATTAAATTGAAAAAAAATCATGTAACCACAACTGTTATTTTTCATACCGATAACAGTTTTGCAAACTTTTTACTTGTGCATATTAGAACCAGCTTGTTTTAGTTCATTAAGCAAGTTCATTAAGCAAAAGTATTTTAGTACATTTATATAGCAATGTCTTGAATTGGCTGCTTCAAATAATTTCAAAACATTTCAATGTAAAACCTTTTAAGTACAGTACATTTTAAAACAAGACAATTATCTATCAGAACAAGAAGAAAGCAATTTCAAAGTTAAGCATCATTCATATGACTAAAGACAAATTACCATTATCTGATTACCTTTAGTATCAATAGGGCTGTCACAATATATCGGAAAACAGGTATATTGCAATACATGGGTACATGTATATCATATCGTACCACAATACAGAGATGAAATATTGCTTTGTGTTTTAACTTTGCAAATTACTGCAAATTTTAACAGATATGCCAATAAGCATAAAATGGGCTTTTAATAGTGGTGGGAATAAGTTAAAGTTTTGTAATCGATGGTTGGTTTGACAAAAACTTTAAATTGATGTGATCCAAATTATATGATTAAGTCTGATAATATTCTGACAACAACTTATTATAAAATTGAGCACATCCTTCCTATGACAATATATATCGGGATCCATATCGCAATATATTCATTCTGTATTGCAATATATCGGGATACACTCTTGGCGTATTTTGACACCCCTTAGTATATTAACCTTTGTTTTTGCTTCAGTTTATGCCTGTACTTTTCAAAAAATGCATTCTGCTCTAACTCCAGCGCTGATTGCTTTGGTGCACTTTCATTGCTGTACTGTCGTCCTAAAGGCTTTTTTGGAAGTCCTGCCAGATCCATCATGGTTGGCCATCTTAAACCACACGAGGGTGAACAGGTCAAGGTCGGAATGCTTGTACTTTTGGAGACAAGGCTACTAGCTGACGATATGTGGCGATTTGGCAGACGTGACCAACAGGACAGACAGACACGCAACAAGTTAATCCGAGGCATTACTCCAGTGTCAATGCTGTAGTTCATTAGAGTCCCAGCTAATACATGAAGACAATGTGGTCTGTAAAAACAAAAACACTAGAAAAAGTTACATGCAGTTCTTTTTAAATGACAGCTTCAGTCAGGTCAGGCTTTTCAAGTATACAGCTCTTAATGTTTGATTAAACCTTGCATGTCATTTGAGAACTGAATTATCCTGACAAGTATTTGTCCTCTCGATGTTGTTTTATGCATTGGAGATGAAATTACTTAAATGTATATATTGCCTTAAAATTTTACTCTGGGGAAATTAATGTTGTAATTCTACATTTATATCACTTTTTTCTTGCATAAAAAATCCACCAAGTAAGTGCAAAAACAAAGTGTCTGATTTTCATGTTACCAGGAACATTCTACAAACAGCTAATTGTTTGACCCATATAAAAACATTTATTAAAGCGATACATGAAAAGGGAACAATGTGATTACCCCGGGGATTGAACCTGCAATCCCCGACTTCCTTATCGGATGCTCTACCACCGAGCTAAAGGGAAATTACCTCCAGCCTGAAGCTAGGAGGTGACCGTAATTCTATGTACAATTAATATCTGCCACACTACTCCCTCCTTTTTAAATGTGTTCGCCCTCGAACACCACAACAACACGGTTTCTAACTACTTGTCACCACAGGAAGGGCCACAAACATCACTTGTAACAGTACAGAGAGTAGTGTGCCTACACTGGCGATCAAACCTGCGATCCCAGACTTCCTAGTCGAAGGCTCTACCATGGAGCTAAAGGGAAATTTCCTCTAGCCCTAAGCTAGAAGGCAATAGTAATTATATGTACAATTAAAATCAGCCACAAAAGAAACGTGTGTAGTGTACTTTTCATACTGATGGTGTCAATTGTTCAATAATTGAAAGGTGTTATAATATTGATTTGATATGTATGCAGACATATACTAAGACAGCTAATTTCTAATCAAATATAAAAGAATTGTAAAAAGCATGGGCACTTTTATTTTCCTTAAAAAAATCCAAAATAAACTTTGAACTAAGGTGTGTACGTCGTGGATGTGTTAGAAATACTAGGAACAAGCGCTCAAGTATGCCTCCCTGTATTTCACAAAAATATAAGCCGAGGATCCGGCCGGTGTGTGTTTTCGAGGGGGGGGGGGGGGGGGGGGGGGGNCAATTGTAAACAAATCGGACGAGTTTAGTCGTTAAGAAAATGTAGAGACTCACTCAAGCTAGTTTGAAGAGAACAACAAAGAAAACGGAGTGCAACTTCTAAATTGGAAATGCTTACAGTGATTCGTTGTAGGTCGGTACACAGCGAGTCTACTTATTTAGCTGAAAAGCATGTAGGTCGAGCGATGTATGTGTAGGTGAAGCGCTTGAACAAGTTCGATAGTAAATCACCAATCAAAGCAAGGTCTTAGGGGACCCTGATACTTAAGCATTTGTTTGACTTCGATCGGCCAGCTGGCAGCAGACTTTGTGAAAAAGAAAAAAAAGTAAACTAAGATAGTATTGTGACTAATGGTCATTGTCTACATTAAACCATCAACAAGACATATTGTAGGTAAGAGGGTTTCATAATATGGTCGCAAGGGAAATGATGCTGCGTAGATATGGCATGGATTGTTTCAAATCATACAATAAGTTGAATAACAATGTAAGAATGCGTAGCAAGTTATATGTTTCCAAAAATTCCATTTTTGTTGATTTTTTAAGTGTCAATATTAGTGCGTGCTACTCCAGTGACAGTGAGTTCATTACCATCTTGTTTCGCTCAATACAAATGTTAGACTTGGCATAAAAGATAAATTAACCCTCACAATATACTAACAGTTATACTTAGAAAATTTTAGAAGTTGCCAAGATACGGTCTGTATAATTTTTACTGGTGAAGCGGAACTGGACTGAATCGATTATCTAGATCTGCGACCAGGTAGTTCAATTGGTAGAGCGTCCGTCTAGAATTACGAGGGTCCGGGGTTTGACCCCGGTCTAGTCGTTAAATTTTCTCTTTCTCCTGTTACAAAATTGGCGAGCTTGCCAACTCTTACTTCAAACATGGAGATCTAGAGTATGCTTAGCAAGGGGATTCTCGAACGTTGGTTGTAAGTAGTTGTGTCTTTGGGGGCGAGACTTAGAAAAATGAGGGAGGAATGTAGAGGAACTGGATCGCAGACTGGGTCCATCATTGGCAACCATGTAGCTCAATTGGTAGAACATCCGTCTAGAGTTCAGATAGTCCCAAGTTCAAACCCTGCTCTGGGCGTTACATTTTCTCTTTCTCCTGTTACACTGGTATGTAGAAAATATGTTGACCAGTGGCTTCTACATGTAGTTGATCCTTATATGTATCCTATAACCTGTTTTCCTCTGAAATTTGTTTGTTTGTCCTTATTCTAAAACTTTGCTGCACTCTGGTAATTATCTCTGTACATTCTGCTGTACCATACATCTGATCATGATAAGTCCTTAACGTTCCTTGTCCATAATCATAATATAAGTTGTTATCTTCAAGGTACCATCATATTTTCCTTAATTCAGCGAAAAGTCCAGTGGGCAAACCGTTTTTTAGGCAGAAGTTGCAGAACAAAGTTCTGTCATCAACCATCCAGGACACCCTAGAATTGAAACACAGTTTGGAATACTTCATAGATTATACAAGATTGTTTTATAGCAGTTTAACTTTCATTTCCTAATTAAACTTCTATAATAAATATAAATTGAATTTTATGACAGCAAGTATGAGTACACAATATATTCTATGCACAGAATTTATAAATGAAGGGGTAAAATTAATACTTTTCTCCAAAACTCTCAGCTCATTTTGATCGTTTTAAACCCTGCTAGTCATCCCAGAGAAAGAAAACTAGGTGAAGTATTATTCAGAATAAGATTCATCAGTAAGGTATGATTAATAAAGTCTTAAGTTTGTTTTGAACACAAACAGGAGTTGAAAACTTGTTTTGTGAGCTTTTGAAAACATCTGTTTCCTTTGTCAAGCAAAGAGTGTAGCTTGTAAGTACTTTAGTATTACTTGGGCAAGGGTACATGTAAAGTAGTCAGATAGCTTAATTGAGTTCAAATTATCAAATCTTTGTACAAATTTTTTAACACAGGGAAGCATGAGGCCTGTCTGCTTGCTTGTAATAGTAGGTTTTGTGAAGTTCAGCATACTCTGTTCAATGGATTCCTAAATTGAATGAACTAGCTCAGCCATAAGAATAATAAAACCACTATAAGAAAGTGTTACAACAACCTCAAAAAGGGTGTATCAGCTACTTTAGTCCAAGGTTTACATGTTTCAGACTGCCAGTAGGTTCGATCAACATCATCAATTCATGTTGTGTGGTTAGTAAAAGTCATGATGAAAATTGTAATATATACATGTACTGGTTACCAAACAATGATTATGCAGTTGTGTGTTTCCAGATGATATGTTGTAAATAAATATCTAAGCAGTGATGTTGTCTTCTTGCATAGTTCTGATGACTTGAATTTTTTTATGTATTTTTAGGTCACCTGAGCTTTGCTCAAGTGACCTATTCCAATCGCTTTTCGTCCGTCGTCGTCCGTCGTCCGTCGTGCGTCGTGCGTAAACTTTTACATTTTCAACTTCTTCTCAAGAACCAGTGGATGGATTTTTTTCAAACTTGGTCAGAATCATCCTTGGTAGATGAGGCTTCAAAATTGTAAAATTGGGATTCCTACCCCAACCCCTGGGGCCAGGGCGGGGCCCCAAAGGGAAAATTATTCAATATTTCAAAAATCTTCTTCTCCAGACTCAGAGGTACTACAGTGATTTTCTCTACGTGGAAAGAAAGATCATCAGGGGCTTTACTTAAATTGTAAATTTCAGGACCCCCGAGCTATCCGTTCTCCCTTGGGGAGGGGGTAAAGTTTACTATAGTTTATATAGGGAAATAACACTTTTGGGTATATTTTGACAACTTTCTGTAGGAAATTATTTTTACTTGGTGAGAATTATCCTTGGAGGTAGATGGTTTCAAATTGTAAAATTGAGATTCCTACCCCGACCCCTGGGGCCAGGGCGGGGCCCCAAAGGGAAAATTAATCAATATTTCAAAAATCTTCTTCTCCAGACTCAGAGGTACTACAGTGATTTTCTTTACGTGGAAAGAAAGATCATCAGGGGCTTTATTTAAATTGAAAATATCAGGACCCCGAGCTATCCGTTCTCCCTTGGGGAGGGGTTAACGTTTAATATAGTTTATATAGGGAAATAACACTTTTCGGTATATATTTTATCCATTTTCAGCAGAAAATTGCTCAAACTTAGTCAGAATCATCTTGGGTAAATGAGAGTTTTACTTTGTAAAATTAGGATTCCTGCCCCATCCCCAGGGGCTAGGGCGGGGCCCCAAAGGGAACATTTACCAATATTTTCAAATTCTTATCCATTGATGACATGACAAGTATTGTATTTCACTTAGTTTACATGCTGATTTCCACATCACATCTAAACAATAAAATAAAGCTACCAGTATCTATGATATAACTCAGGTGACCGCTAAGGCCCTTGGGCCTCTTGTTAAAGTGTATCGGCACATTCCATGAATTTTTAACAGGTGATGGTTTATATTTCAGATTTCAAGTTGTACAGATGTAGGAGGTAAACAAGATGAAGTCCAGCTGTTGGCTGGCTAAAGCAATCCTGTATATTTTAACAGTACTGAAGACATCTTACTCGACATGTAAGTCTTCCAATAATTTCATGGTGTGCATATAGGGTACTTTGTTTGCTTTCCTGTTGGTACTTTTCAATTGATTAATCTTTTACTGCATTATATAGTAAAATGAGTTGGTTAGGTGAAGGTATGTTATATATTCCATCATATTGTAAATTGAATTTTTCTATCCAAATACATGTACTTAAAAACTTCATTGTAATTTAATACAATGCCTCAATTCAGATATGTTTGAGATGTGTTTGTTAATTGTATTTATACATATAGTTTTGGGATGATTAAGAAAATAAATGCTCATTATAAATTATAAATTCTTAATAAAAACCCAATAAATATATATATGTGTTATTACTCTAATATGTTTAGATGTTGTTCTTGTATTGGTCTATTATTATGTAAATATAGAATGTTAATAGATATTGTATTGTGTGGTACACTCATCCTGTTGTATTTTGGACCAGCCCTGCCCCCAGTAGAAGAAGCAGTATGTAGTCCTAACCCCTGTGAGCATGGCCTGTGTACACCTTTACGTGGGAACAAGTTTTACTGTACATGCTTATCAGGTAATTAACCAGGAAAACTTACTGGTGCCCATTATCATTCCCGGCATTTTTTTTAAAACACACTTTTCATATAACGCATAAGGAATTGAATAACCTCAATTATCCTGCTGTAATTTACAGAGTTAGGGCCCTTTATTTCATTACTGAGACAGTTTCTGCTCAGTATCTTGGGTAATTATCAACATATTAACTTCAGACTTCATATGAAGGCCTAATACCACAACAGCTAATGTATTAAATATATCTGACATATAGATATTCCTTCTGCTTAAGTAAGTAAATACATATTGTAAAACAACAATGTTTTCTCCTATCACCGCATCTCAGAAGTAATTAATTTCTACAGAATAATACAGTAGAATGTTGTTATGTCTTTTTTCATTACAATATTAATATAAAAATGTGTCTGAAGGATTTCAAGTTCTTCAGTTTGGTATGGGGCGTATTTTGCTACGTTCCTGTGGTACTATTGTTAACGTGGTCAGATCAGAAATTTAAAATATTAAATCTTATCTATCTTATCTAACAGAAGAGTCCCCTAAAATGTTATTTATAGTATTACAGATTTTCTTGAAATTTCAATCAATTTGTCATTGTCTTTTTGCATTAAATGGTATGAGCATACTAATCAACATCCTCAATACTTCAAGGGATGATTAATCAACTGGAGCCGTATTCATGAAACCGTTCTCATGCTCAAAAATGGAGACTGTACATGTGCTCAAACCAATTTAATTGTAGCTCACTTCAATCAAATAACACGGTAAAAAGTCAGGTGTAAAACTTCAAAAACAATGTTCTGCTTCAAGCCTCTCCAGATTTCTTCCAAATTACTGTCAAAATGTGAAGTATTTTAGTTTTGTAAAGTTGAATGAAAGTTAAGGTCGACGCAGATTTCTCTTGGTTCACATGTTTATTTCCACAATATGTGGAACATAATAAAAACCCTACAAGGACACAATACAATTGATTACATATATATGAAACACAGCGCTTACATAAAACTCCTAACATGATGTGCATTCAGTGCATACATATTTGGTACGTTCACACACAGTAGGTTATTCAAAATAGGAATAATACTTTAACTTTACAAAGACTGACTTCATCATAATCAATAGTAGAAATTACAGTACTTACACAAATTACTTATACATATATTGAATACAATTATTCTTATCAATTGACACGTGTTTACATTATCATATACAATATTAAAATACCTACCCCAACTGTGGGTCGGGGGTTTACACAGAATGACCTGTTTCTGTATGAGTCTGTTCTCTATCGAAAACTCTATTATCTCAGATCTGGAGAAGGGCTTGAAACTCCTGGATATAAACTACATCCATCCTTTAGGTCCATCTATGAATGAATTCTAAAAACTGCGCCAAAATATGTAACAAAGACACCTGAACTGACCACTGACCAAAACGAGGTAACACCTATATTTAGAACAATTACCTTATATGGACGCAACAAGGAAAGACATGTGACAACAGACTCACGTGTACAAAAACAACATAGGTAGACGGCACAGTGATCGTACACAGCACATGGTTACGCGAACAGCACGATATACGCAGCGCAACAATTATCACAGGATCAACCAATTTATGGCTTGAGCACAAAATCTGAGTTTGAGCATGAGAATGGTTTCATGAATACAGGCCCTGGTTATATATAATGTGACAACTGTAAACTCTTATTAAAAAATAATCCATTGAGAAAACAATCTTTTTAATATTAATCAATTTTTCTTTTCAATTTCGATAGGATATGGAGGCAGTCAATGTGACATTCTTTTCCACGCATGTGTAACACATCCCTGTCTGAACGGGGCCACATGCCAGGTAAGTCAATATCATACACATGTAGCTAAAACTGATTGACTTCAGAAAAGATATAACTATTGTCACCCTAGTAAAATACTAACTGCTTCTTACCAATTTGGCTTGGGAGAATTTCTCTCTAGCTCGTTTGGTAGAGCGTTATAAGACTTGTAAACCAGAGGTCCCCAGTTAGACTCCCGGTGGAGGCATCGAAAAAATAACCTCTGTTACAGTACAGTGAAAAAAATCAAAAAAATCTGTTGAAATTATAATATCTGTACATGGTTGTACATGTATATGTATACGTATTGTCAGAGTTCCTCAAATACAATAATAATAATGAAGAGTTCTAGTGGAATCTCATGTGAAATAACGATTTTGAAATACAACATTTCTTGATTTTGTAATAGAAATTTCATTCTGTAGATGTCAAACTCTTGCATAAAGTGTCTGGCTTGCTGTAAAATACTGAATATTAGATTATAGAGAGTGCTTTGCTTGTTTAAGGTGACTGCGGCGGGGTACATGTGTAAATGTGCTGATGGGTTTGTGGGAAGGCAGTGTGAACAGGAGCTGGACGAGTGTGTTAGTTTTCCCTGTCAACATGGTGGAACCTGTAATGATGGACCGGGGGCATACAGCTGTCAGTGTCCAGTAGGGTACACAGGTACGTGGATAGGTTATCCATCAGTACTACTAAATTTACAGTGGGGTTTATTTTTGTGTTTATATGAGAAACTTTAAGTTGATCCCTATGTAAGAAACTGAAGTTCATCTGACTAGAAGAAAGTAGATAAAAACATAAAAAAAGCGTAAAACATTCATGTGGGATTTTTTTTAATAAAGTTGAAATTTAAAATTTAAAAAATATATATAAGTTTTGATGTATATCTCTCTCGCTTTGAGTTTACACCCTTTTGTGTTCCTATTCATCAAAGCAAAACTGATTTATGGATTTCTTTTGACATAAAACATGGTTTTTATGTTAAACAGAAATCCTTAAATCACAAAGTTAGCATTGTAGGGAAAAAAAGTGAGGAACATTATGTGATCTTTCAGTCCATTGTTAATATTGTTGTAATGATACATGTATAGTTGTTATTAAATTTATTACAGACCTATGATAGAGAGACTATTTTCAAGAGAAAGAGTACAAAGGAATTATGAATTGAATGAGTAATGTGCAAGTTCGTGATGGTTCTGTCAATACTTTATGTGCTAACCTTGCTTCAGTATGTTGATGCGCTTTGTCTACAATAAATAGGGGAGACTTGTCAGACTGACATAGACAACTGTAAGTCTGAGCCGTGTCTGTTTGGAGGGACCTGTCAGGACCACAGGAATGACTTCCATTGTGTCTGTCCTCCGGGTAGAGCTGGTGCTGCGTGTGAAAGGGAACAACTCTGCCTAGGTAAGTCCTCCTGTTACTTAGGTGTTATTGTTACACTTTACAGAGAGATTGGTCTGAAAATACTCAGTCTTAATATTTTGAGATTGAATTTCTTTGACTGAATTTCAATACTTATTAATATTTAGATCTTATAGACTGTATAATACATAAATGATGTGGGTAATTGATTATATTTTATCATATTAAACATAAACTGATTGTCATAGGACTTGTAAACAGTATTCTCCAGACCAGAAAATATCATTAGGACGGCTATTTTAAGACACACAATATATATATTCTGATGAATATTTGTATACAAATCAATAATATCACAATTACAGGTCAAAGCTCAAATACTTGTTGATTAGTGGTTAATTCTCATCTGATATTGCCTTTTGAAAACCAAATATACATTTCGGCATCAAAGCGTGATATAAGTAGAAAACATGAATGTTTACTTAATGGTTATCATCATTAGATGAAACTTGTGGCTAGGACTGACACTGGTCATAGCCATTGTGTAGTTAACCAGGTTTGTCCATCAGCTGTACTATGTAGATCTGTCATGATCAGCAGCTTTCAACTTCCTGTTCTTATTGTGGCTTTAATTGCAGATGACCCCTGTAGGAACCATGGTGTGTGTATTCCCACTGGTCAGGCCAACTTGTGTCACTGTTTGACAGGTTTTACAGGTGACCGGTGCCAGACCAATATCAATGAGTGCTCGCTGACCACATCACCATGTAGTGGTCATGGTAAGTAATTAAAAACTTCTAAGTGTAATGATGTTATTGATTCCAGATTCAATCTGGAAAACATTGTACCAATCAGTTACAATACAGGAATCTGACTAGATTGTATAGAAGGATATTGAAACCTATTCCCAATTCAATGCAAAATCAATACAGCTTGTTTTCTTAAATCATCACAACAACTTGGAAAATCTCAAATATTATACATTGTTATAATACTTAATACAGGGATTTTGTCCCAAGGAAAACAATTATACAATATTTTCCTAAATTTCACAAGTGTCCAGAAAGTATAAGAAAAATCAATATTTCCGGTAAAAAGAAATAGTGAAGAAATAGTGAGAATCCAACAATGATTAGCCTAAGTACCATTGCATGTTGTCTGATAGCAGTATGAGATGTACTCCAGACTCCTCTGATCAGAGTCTGATGACAAGTTGATGTCATGATCGGGGGTACTGATTTTGATACACATCAAAAGAAAGTGGCACCACTATAACTGATATGCAAGGAAACATTATTACATAAACAACAATCAATTTATGGAATGAAGATGGTCAAAAGTTTGAAATATTCCTTGAGTATTGAATACCAGGAAATTTCGCCCAGTCAAACTTTTGCCCTTCACTGGTAAAACGCACTTTCGCCTGTGTATGGATTTTACCCTTCACATTTAATTACATGTATATAGAAATATTAACTTTGTACATTATGTTGTTAACTGTGACGTTTGCTGTAATGATAAATTCGCCCTCACTATGGAGGGCAAAACAGGCAGATATTATAACAGTGGCAAACATATTACGGTACTCTGTATTAAATTTAAAGAAAAAAATGAAAGCTTGTGGTAAAATCTGATGGTAATTTATGTACTAATGTATTTCAAATAAATAGATTACTTGACTAAGTATACTTCGACAATACAACTTTGTATATACAGGAATTGCTAACTTGCCCTTCTACATATGTTCACTAAATCTATGACATGTTTTGTATGATTAACTCCCTTGATTCAGAGCGAGAGGAATATGCGCTCCTTAGCTAAATTTTGATGACTTCCTGATCTGATGGTGGAATGTTTTTAATATATAAATCAATGTGAAAACATACCAATCACTGCAGTATTACTACTTCTTTTATTTCTATTGTTTACTAGGCAGTTGGTTTCACATCTCTAGTTGATGTAATCTGTGAATTACAGAAATGTATGTCTAAAATTATTGCCATATTCGTAATCTACAGGTAATTTACATGCACACAACTGTAGTTCTTGCCTCATAACTTGAACAAAAAGACAACTTTTCTTTAAATATAGCAGTTCTCTGCTCATGTTTATAGCGCTGTATATACATATATGTATTAATCATATTTCATTGTTTGGCTTTTCTGCAATTTTGAAGGTACCTGTGTGGATGGAGTAGATGGCTTCACTTGCATTTGTTCAGACCATTTCACTGGGCTTACCTGTGAGTCTGAGGTCAACCCATGTGACCTTTCTCCCTGTCAAAATGGAGGACAGTGTTGCCATAGAAACAAGCTGTTTTGCCCTGTAGGTCTGGGTCTTGGGGAGTACCAGTGCTACTGTGATTCCACTGGAGGTTATAGTGGTGAGTTTGTCTAATCTCTAGTTTTTCTCTCGATATCTATAGTTATACACTAACGAAACAATTGGTACATTATGTGTATGTTATCCAGTACAGCATTTCAGCATTTCCATATCATATTTAGCAATCTGATACATGTATTCCAAAGGTCCAGAACCTTCAAACTGTCAGATCTCACTATGATACATTATTGTTTCACTCAATCTCCTAGAGGTAGACTTATATACCAAAATCTTAAAGTCTTCAATATTTAGTTTCTAATCAAAACTTTATCACAGAATTGGTATTAGGTCAGGTAATAAGAATGTGGTTTCGAGTGTGAAAGATAGACATTGAACAGAAAGTATTTTCATGTATTATTCATACCCTTTACTTTGCAGGACGTCACTGTGAGGTGTCCAACCCCTGTTACAGTCAGCCATGTCAGAACGGCGGCCTATGTTCTATGTCAGATGGAGACATCCATTGTACATGTCCACTGACCTTTACCGGTCAGCATTGTGATATACCTCTGCCCTGTGCTAGCCAGCCGTGTGTTAACGGAGCCAGCTGTGTGGGGACAGGAACAACCTACACCTGTGACTGTGACCCTGGTCACACGGGAACTTACTGCGAGTTCAACATCCCATGTCATTCCAATCCTTGCAATAATGGGACTTGTGTGGTTATTGCAGGTGAAGAAGTGTGCGATTGTCCTTCTAATACCACTGGTCAGTTTTGTGAGTTTGACCATCCCTGCACAAGTCAACCATGTCAAAATGATGGCATTTGTAAACAGGTGTCAGGCCTAGATTTCAATTGTACTTGTACAGTGGGTTTTACAGGAACATTGTGTGAATCTAGACTTCCCTGCTCTGATTTTCCTTGTGACAATGGTGGGACTTGCATTTCAAATGGATCAACAACAGTATATGTTTGCAGTTGTCCTAAGGAATTTACTGGTAAAAATTGTCAAAATGAAATCCAATTCCCTTGCCAACCTTCGCCCTGTCTAAATAATGCTACATGTATAGACACATCAAACAACTCTTTTGTATGCAACTGCCTGCCAGAATTTGAAGGCAAAAATTGTGAAATTTTCTTAAAATGCTCCAAACATCCTTGTCAAAATAATGCCACATGTGTGAATCTTCCAAACAGTACATATTCCTGCATTTGTCCTGAAAGTGTAACAGGACCAAATTGTGAGACAGTGCTCCCCTGTTTAAGTCAGCCCTGTAAAAATGGCGCGACTTGTGTTAATTCTATTATTAACAAATCAGCATTTAACTGTAGCTGCTTTCCTGGGTATACTGGAAATGTATGCGAGAGTTATGTCCCTTGTACAACTAAGCCATGTTTTAACGATGGAATATGTACCAATTCCGGGACATCATTTCACTGTAATTGTACACCTACCTATGAAGGTTTACAATGTGAAACCTACTCACCTTGTGGAAGGAACCCCTGTCAGAATTCTGGTCTTTGTACTGATGATAACGGTTCTTATAAATGTTCATGTGCTGTCGATTACACTGGTCGTCACTGTGAAACAGCTATCTACCCTTGTATCAGAAACCCCTGTCAACATGGAGGCTTATGTGAGGAGTTAGGGGTGGGGTTATATTCATGTAGCTGTCAATCAAACTATGTAGGTCGGGACTGTGAGAACTATGTATATTGTGGCAGTAGCCCTTGTCAAAATGGGGGCACCTGTCTGAACAAAGCTAACACTTTCCAGTGCTGGTGTTTAGAAGGTTTTACCGGGGACAGCTGTGAGAGTCGTTTGCCCTGTGGGGGCAGCCCTTGTGTCCATGGGAAGTGTCGAGAAGGAACATGCATCTGTGATGCAGGGTATACTGGGCAGTCATGTGACCAAGCCAAGACAACATGCAGTCCAGACACTTGTATTCACGGCAGCTGTATATCACAGAATGGACACTTTGTCTGCATCTGTAACCAAGGCTATACAGGTAAGTAGTGATAGAAACTGATTAAAACACCTTCTAATTAATAAGTGACAAGTATCAAATTAGAATGATTTTATAACAATAAGTCAAAATTGGAATGCTACAAAACATCCAAAACATATTTGCTGATTTTGGCAGTTCCTACAAATTTGTTTTCACTGTGGCTATATTCATGATTTGATGGAAAGGGGATCCAACTAAGTTGGTTAAGTAATGCGTAGAAAACAAAATTATTTTAAATTGTTTGATTTCAGGCATCTCTTGTACCCAGATAAAAGACCCTTGTAAAACTAACCCTTGTAAAAACGGCGGATATTGCCAGTCAGCTGTTGGAATGACAACACACTCGTGTGACTGCCCATCAGGTTTCACAGGGCCCAACTGTGAGACACGTATCCAGCCATGCTACTCCCAGCCCTGTTACAATGGAGGTAGCTGTGTGGACATGGTCGACAATTATAAATGTCTCTGTACAGCAGACTTCAGCGGTAAGATCCTAACTATCAGTTGGTTTTGAACTAACATAGAATTTTTGTGAGTGATTAAATTTCCTGAACAACAGTGTCACTTTATTTTGATTGTAAAAACTAAATTGTATTATTTTGCAAACCTTTTTTTTTAACTGATTTTTTTGCGCTCAGTTTTACTGCCGAATACAGGCTGTTTCTCCTAACCAAAAAGTGTTTTATTTTCCCAAAATGGCCAGAAACTGAGGAACATATTCCCAATTTCAATACAAATAATGCTATATTTTCCCATTTCATAAACGAATAGGCTGTTGTAAAATGTAGGTAACAAAAACACTAAATGGTACTGCTTTTCTTAGATTTTGTCAAAAGATTTCCATTTGTTATTTTTCTAATTATCTATATATCATCCTACAGAAAGTGATAATGATATGGAGTTTTTTGGCAGGAAGTCGTTGCGAACAGGAGATGAGCCCATGTGATCAGTCTCCCTGTCAGAACAAAGCTCAGTGTAAAGACACAAATGGAACCTTTCAATGTATTTGTCCGCCAGGATTTTCAGGTATACACTGATAGACTAACTAGATATTCTAGTCAACCCTTGTCAGAAAACTATTGTAATTAATGAAAGTGTTTAGAATATTCATGATAGAAATAATAGGAATAAACAAAGAAAAAATCAAAAACAAAATCAAAACACAAAGAATTTGCTCCCTGCATTACATGATTTAGACAATTACAATGTTCTAGTAATTTATAAGACTCGAAGTAACAGGTTTCTCCAAAATGTTGTCTTAATAACATTATTTGTTACAGTTGTTTTAGTATTCTAGTGATTGACATAAGTTGACTATATTCCTGATTATAAATTGAAAAGAACTCAACCCTATTCTCTTCACCACTATTTTGATTTTAAAATCAGTGCTTCTGATACATCTTAGCTCCTGTAAATAATTTAGTACCGAGGGATGATGTAATACTATATACCTGTCCTTATTACATTTGTAGGAGTGCGATGCGAGCTTGGTGTAAATGACTGCCAGAGCCAACCATGTCACAACCATGGCGTGTGTAGTATCTCGTCCACCGGGATTGTATGTAGCTGTCCACCATCCTTCTCTGGTATGCTGACCAAGACACTGATTCAATATGAACTGAGTAATAGATAGACTGGGTGAAGTACATGTATGATAGCTGAGTTAAAGTATGACTGCCGGAGTTAAGTTTCTCTGGGGTTCCTCCAGATCCTAACCCACCCCAGCTATTGGGTATTCTCCATCTTACATCACACATGGGCCGGGTGTAAGATTGTTTTGCTAGCAAATTTTGCAGACTAGCACAGAAATGCATCAGTCACATATAGTTTTAGTAATTTGGTTTGACAATCACTGTCTTCGTACAGAATGTGCCTGCCGTCCAGACCTGTGAGGGCTAAATAGAATATTTTAGCATGGTTTAAATTTTTGAAGTTCCTGTCTGATAGGCAAAAATTAAGGACTGCCCACATAATATACAATCTGGAATAAATTGTCACCTTCCATATATGTTCAATAACTTCTTCTATATGTATTTTTAACATAACCGCTGTTTCTGTTTTCGTGTCCAGGGGTGTACTGCGAGACACTGGTGAGCTCCTGTGACCCAAATCCATGTCAAAGTGGTGGACAATGTTCCATGGATGAGTACGGCATGTTCTGTACCTGTCCAACTGGAGTGACTGGCTGGTTCTGTCAAATTAATGGTAAGTGTACATGTGTATGTAGTAAACTTGCCTAACGTGATCAATTTACAGTAATGCCATTGTGAAAACAGTAGATTGAGATGGGTGAAATAATATATTTAAAAGAATGTAAAATGAATCAGGTTTACACCAATATCATAATTTATTTTTAATGTAAAGATGTGATGAACATTAAACGACCTGTTTGTTTTAATCATGAGGAGATAAATTAGAATGAGGGATAACTCCTTCAATCTTAGGGGATCTGAAGTATCTGTCTACTATTTCTTAATCATTGTTCTCAGTAACTTGTTATTATGTAATATTATATACTGCAGTTTTGATTTTGTTCTTTGTAAATGTCATTTTTTCATGAAAAAGAAAACGCTACAGTAACACTGAATTTGTGTATTAGGTCAATGGTATATCTTCTGTTAGTTATTACTATCTGTTGGTGTCACATGACTTGCCTGATCATCAGAGCTACTGTGGATATTCATAATTCTGTTTTTATTACTCAGATTTACAAAAAGGATAATTATATATTCTTTTACTTCTTTTTTTTCTAATTAGACAACTGTGCGGCAGATATGTGTAATCAGCACGGTGACTGTTGGGAGGACAAAAGCAAAGTCATTTGTGATTGTCAACCAGGATATTCAGTATGTATGAATTATGTATCACTTTGAATATCAAAAGTAACATTTGTACGTACATATTGTTAAACAGTTAAAATTTAGATCTTATGTATTTCATGTTGGAAATATCTTGAGTAAAAATAAAAACAAATTCACATATATATATGTATATAATATTTCTGTTTCCTTTTGAAAGTTTTAATCTTTAAATCTCAATACTCTTTGAAATATTGGGCAATGGTAATTTTGTCAACAATTTGAATAATTAACAGGGAGAGTTTTGTGTGAAAAGCATAGAGGGATGCGAGTCGGACCCTTGTAAACGGGGCACCTGTTCAGAGGATGCTACGGGGGCATTCCAGTGTTCCTGTCCACCAGGGTTTGTGGGGAACAAATGTCAGAGTCTGGATCCTTGTGGGCGTAAGTACATCTACAGGGTGTATAGTGTGTCTGAACTGACTGTCACTTGATTTGCACATTTATTGTTAGAGTCATAACAGCAGTCCTGTAAACAAGATAAACAATCTATATGAAGATACTGATCTATTCCCTAATTGTTTTTGTTTCCCAATTTTGAGATTGTCAACAACATTTTTCTTCGTCAATTTTCAAAATTCTTTTTCCATTTTATTCAGAGTGCCAATGCAAGTTATTAACAGATACAAAACCTGAGAAACTAAATCGTTTAATGTTAAGTCGTTCACTAGTGCATTAAAACACCTTTTAATCAAGAGAATTTCAGACAATTTAACCTGGGAAGTAATGTAGTTACATAAATTCTAAAATTTACATCCTGGATCTAGATTTTGTGGATTTTTTTGTTTTGTTTTTGTTTTTTGGTAGGGGGGGGGGGGGGGGGGGGNACATACATTGTTAAAACCTATCCTGAACTGGGTGTCAACAATTCACACGATGATGACTAACTTTTGTTTTTATTGTTAGTATTGGTAGACAATATGTTGTTAAAGTATAACTGTTTAGCTCTGTGTGTGTATACATTTAATGTTTAAATATGATCTTCATCCATTTCAATATCTTTAGACATCTAGCTATTCTGTCCAACATACCTGATGAAATTAAATGATACATACCATGAAGATAATGACAAAATAATACACAAAACAGGTAGATAAAGACAAAATAATACACAAACCAGCTTGTAGATAAAGACAAAATAATATACATATCAGGTAGATAAAGACAAAATAATATATATACCAGGTAGATAAAGACACAATGATACACAAACCAGGTAGATAAAGACAAAATAATACACAAACCAGGTAGATAAAGACAAAATAATACACATACCAGCTGGTAGATGTAAAGACAAGATAATACACAAACCACATAGATAAAGACAAAATAATACACAAACCAGGTAAATAAAGACAAAATAATATACATATCAGGTAGATAAAGACAAAATAATATACATACCAGGTAAATAAAGACAAAATAATATGCATACTTGGTAGATCAAGACAAATTGATATACCTACAGGTAGGTAAAGACAAAATAATATGCATACCAGGTAGATCAAGACAAATTAATATACAAACCAGGTAAATAAAGACATAATAATACGCATACCAGGTAGATCAAGACAAATTAATATACATATCCGGTAGATCAAGACCAAATAATATATGTACCTGGTAGATAAAGACAAAATAATGTACATACCTGGTAAATAAAGACAAAATTCTAAACATGATAAAGGCAAAACAATATACAAATGTACATATTATGTAGATGAAGACAAAATAATGTACATATCAGGTAGATAAATTCAAAATAATACACATACAAGGTAGATGTAAAGACAAAAAAATACACAAACCAGGTAGATAGACAAAATAATACACAAACCAGGTAAAGACACAATAATACACAAACCAGGTAGATAGACAAAATAATACACATATCAGGCAGATAAAGACAAAAGAATACACAAACCAGGTAGATAGACAAAATAATACACATATCAGGTAGATAAAGACAAAAGAATACACAAACCAGGTAGATAGACAAAATAATATACATATCAGGTAGATAAAGACAAAATAATATACATACCAGGTAGATAAAGACACAATGATACACAAACCAGGTAGATAAAGACAAAATGATATACATACCAGGTAGATAATTATAAAGACACAATTTTACACAAACCAGGTAGATAAAGACAAAATAATGATGATAATAGAAAAATAGCCTCCCATGACTTGAATTGTTAATAGTTTTTGAAACAGTGCAAAGAAAGCAAACAAAACGAAAACTCAAAAACAAAAAAAACAAAAACAAAACATGATAAAACGAAATAGGATTCTTCTTTAGAATACATGTGAAAATAGCAATGGGGCTATTTCAGTAAACATCTTCTGGTACCTAACCCTCAGTTTTGTATAAGGTTACCACCATAGAATTGATTCAGTATTTTTGTACAGAAGTAATTAGTAATAAAAGGAATCCCAACCATAGGTAGAAATCATATGATTTTGGAATTCTGGGGTTTGGTAGTTTTCTGTTCTTTTTTTTCTCTAGAATAGACCCAATTCTGAATAATTAACAAACACATTTCAGATATTAAAAAGAAAAAAACATTACTTTCATAAAATTAGGTATTGAATGTGTCACTTACATGTACCACTCAGTGTTTGCATGTTACACACCAGAGCCTTGTTAGTCAGGAAACTTCAGCTTCTTAACTATTGGATATTTCCCCAAGATCATTACCATTTTGAAAATTAGCACCAAAACATGTGTCCATAGGGTAAAAGAGGTTACTTACGGAGGCTCGGTTAATGCATGTTCTGTGTTTATCATTACTTCCTCACCAGCACACCTCGGTCAGTCAGTCTGTCAGAATGGGGGCCACTGTCAGGTTGTAAAAGATGACTATCGATGCATGTGTCCACCTGGGTTCAAAGGTCAGCACTGTGAGTTGGCCTATCATGCATGTTCTGGTACAATTGCTCGCTGTCAGAATGCTGGTATTTGTATATTCAATGTCTCGGCCATATCTTCCTACACCTGCACATGCACACAAGGTAGGTATAGAATGAATGCTATTTATACATGTTTGTTGACTTTGCACCTATCGACAAACTCCTATGGAAATAGTCTGACTCAAAATGTTTTGTAAATATATCATCTCTTAAACAAATTTTGACTTGCTTCCAGTTTTGAAGAATTTTCGTGCTAAATTTTAATACTTGCTTATCCCCCTTACTTTGAGAAACATACATCCGAGTGATGAGAATTGTTTGTATAATTTTACTGAATAATACAGTATTCTGGAGACGGGGGTCAGTCTTAAATGTATCTTACATTTTTCTCTATTAGTGTAACTACTCACATTCCTGCATATTTGAAAAATCTAAATTTTAAAATTTAACTGAAGAATCTATACGTTTTACGTAAAACCATTATGCAACTGGATTCATATGTATTGGCAAACATCTGGTTGTATATATACACTAGAAATTGTATAAAAAGCAGGTTGTATAGTGATTGTATCAACAACAGATTATATAAACAAGATTGTTTAAACAAGAGATTATATAAACGACAGGTTGTATAGAGATTGTATAAACAACATGTTGTATAGAGATTGTAGATTGTATAAACGACAGGCAGTATACACTGAAGATTGAATAAACGACAGATTGTATACACAACAGATTGTATGTGTATACATAACATATTTTATATTAATTACATGTATTGAAGGAGAATTTTACAAGTTGATTACCTTATAACAGATATCAATGTTATTTATATTTTTGCAGAATACACTGGTAGACATTGTGAGACACCATTCCAGTAAAAATGGCAGGAAAGATTCCCCAGATAATCAAAGGAGAAAGAAGACTGCTACCATCTATTATTATGTACTGTTAATGCAAGACATCTTTAGCATAACAAGTAAAATGTGAATGTTTGTTAATATTTACCATTTTATATTGAATTAATTCTTACGTTTAAATGTATATTATGATTGAAACATTCCACGCAGTGCAATATTTTCTTTGTTATGTGCAATATAATACATGATGTATAATAACTGTATTAAACATTGAAAAATATGGTGAGTGGGTGATCCAACGTCCATGAAAAGAGCTCAGCGAAGTTCTGTGTTACCCAGCAGACGGATTCCACAAGGACTACACGAGTCCAGCCGTAGTAGTGGATTTATCAGTAGGCAAAGTTCTGTGTTACCCAGCAGACGGATTCCACAAGGACTACACGAGTCCGGCCGTAGTAGTAGAGTTATCAGTAGGCGAAGTTCTGTGTTACCCAGCAGACGCATTCCACAAGGACTACACGAGTCCGGCCGTAGTAGTAGATTTATCAGTAGGCGAAGTTCTGTGTTACCCAGCAGACGGATTCCACAAGGACTACACGAGTCCGGACGTAGTAGTAGAGTTATCAGTAGGTAGAGATGACCATGACATGGACGTGTATAGTATTGTTTTACCATTACTGTACAAAATGGCTTGTATGTATACTTTCCACAAGAGATCATATACATATTAATATATTATTATTTTGGTTATCTATATAAACTATGTATTTTTATATGTATTACTGTGTTCAGACAGTCATGATGCTCAGTGCAAGTGTAACATTACTTCATGTTAAGCTGTCTTCACCCCTGGCAGGTCGCCAACTTTTGTTTTTCTGACATGGCTGATATTTCTGTATTAAAACATTATTCTTTTATGGGTTACTGGTATGACGTTTCCTAGCAGTAACAAAAGTGGAATCATGGGCACTTATTATGTCAGATAGTTAACTTGTACTATGCATGCAGGACCATACCATTCCAGGGTAGTTTATTCATAAATAGTTTGGATAGTTATTCTTTCAACTACTTACTACTGTCCTATGTAAATGTATGTAGTGTCTATCTGTTTGGTTGTACTGTATAACACACTATACTACTAACTATAGATCTGTGATGTCAATGCCTTGTTAAAAAGATAAAAGAAATCCGATCTTGTCTAGAAACATGCCTGTTTTCTAGCATATAGTGTAAGATACTGATCCATTCAACCCTTTTTTTTAAATATACCTCCTGAGCTTACTGGCAGATTTCACCATTTGCTATGATCCAGGGGTGTAGCTAGTCCTTGATCAGAGTGGATTCATTCAGGAGCTGGTCGAGGGAAGTACCTTTGTAGGGGGACAAGGGGGTACAGCAAGCAGTGTGTTGTTTCTGTTTGAAAATACGCATCTGTGATCAACTTGGCAGTTAACAGAAATTAGTACGAGACATTTCTCCTATAGCGGTTTGATTGGAGCAAAATTGATTTAATTTGTGGAGCGCACCGACATCAGTTTACTGTGTTTACTATATAGCTTGTATAATATTGCAGTGTGGTGAATATCGGGCTAAAATCGTGATTGACTTACAACATGTATATAAAGTTATGTGCAATACTTAATGAATTTGATGTTTTATGCAATATATTTATGAATTTTTTGTATATGATAAATACTTGGGGGTAATATCATAGGGGCTGGGCCGGACACATGAACTAAGGACTTGTTTCGTTTCTAGTTGATGCATATATTACATAATTTTATACAATTCTGTGATTTCCTGTCTCACAAGTACGGTCTGTGTTTTTAAGAGAATTTTTGCATAATGTATTCTTACATTGATGATCTTTTATTCAATACACAATTCCAGTTTAATGTACCCTGTTCACACTTGTATACATTTTTTTATCAATGACAAAAGTTGGTGTGAAAATTAAGTAGATATCTATATTTGCTATTTAAGTGACTATTTCAGAATAAAATATCTCCATCCATAGATTTAGAAGGAAAAATGATAATATTGATGAAGGTGCAGATGTTTGGATTCTAAAGCTGTGCTACAGATTAAATGAAGCTGTCCTGGTGATGTACTCAGAAATAAGATGGTCCAATAGCTCTGGAACTTCTCCCGGTTGTGTCAAATATATTCAAATATATATAAAGAGATATATTTAGATGAATGGCTTTGATACAGAAAGATATAGGTATTACATATCATTTTAAATTGATCAATCGGAGAGCAGCAAATTAAAACCAAAAGTAATTTATAACAAACTTTCAATGCAAATAAGATGCATCAGCCCTGTATCTAATTGTGGGTTGAAACCATTTTGTGCACCAATGGCAGTCTGCTCTACACATCCTGTACTTGTCTTTTGGAAATATAGTGAAATAGTGTTGATTGTTTCCAGATGTATTTTTCGCTAGCTCTTTGTATTCGTGTAAATTATCATATGCTAACCTGCGTATTGTATATTGAAACAAATGTATGGAACATTTGTTCGTGAACATTTTGGGTTGATTTTTAAGTATATGTATGTACTCTATTTTGTTAACAGCATTTAATTTGTCAAATTATGTTACTTTTATTGTGTTGACACACTGTACAGTGAGTCTTTTTTTCCACTATATATTCTGCAGTAGGGGTCTTGGTATCCATTTCATATACAATTTATGGAGCTTTGGTTTAGTTTAGCTTTGCAGTCCTGAACAAAATCACACCTGCTACATATTTCATCCATTTTAAACGAAAAAGCAAATATATTTAAGATCATTTTTATTATTTAACCAAAAAGTTATGTGAATGCTCTAAAAGTAATACCATTTCATATCGGACCATGCCAAATTTTAATGAATGACGCCATCCTGAATCCAAGTCCTGTTTTACATTTTATGAGGTATACATTTTTTGTCTTATGTTGTTTTTTGTGGTCATAGTTTTAATTTTACCGCAGTAATTTTTTTTTGATTTAATTTTTTTTTTTTATTTATTTATTCTGTTGTTTGTATTGTTTTTATGTTATTTATATGGATTCAATTTTGATCAGTCTTATGTACATGTACAATGTAGCTATGCACAATATTTACTTGACCAAATACTTCAGTCTCTAAAACGGCTATTTTAAACGAAATTTGTTTTAAGTTGACATTTGTTATTTTGTTGGTTACAGCTGAAAATAATACTGCATAACAACGAGAGAAATCCAATTTTTTTGCAACACCAGACTTTTCTACCAATGTCATCGTAATCATGGAATTGTTTCATGGTAAAATGTCCCTGATTTGGGTCAAGTGCTTGATATAAGCACATAAACGGTAAACTGGACAACTATTGAAAGTTGTCTTGGATTCTAATGACATATGTGTAAAATAACCTCCAACAAATTCATCTAACTCCGATGTTGCTCCCTCCCTTTTTAAAGAGAGACACTTATCGTCTCTAAAAACAAAATCAGAAACGAAATTAAGCTGATTAAACGTGATTTCGTTTACTGGAAATGTCTAAATTTAGAACCCGATTTTTTTGTCAAGATGGTTAGATATCTTGAAAGGTGTTAATAAAGTTATTTTTGTTACGTATTTCTCTTCTTGTATTATTTTATTAAAAGTGTGCAATTTTCTAAAAATGAAACGCTTTATAGTATTTATAGAGAATTTCAATTTTCCTCTTAAATATTTCAACTACAGTTTTTAGCTCACCTGGTCCGAAGGACTATGGTGAGCTTATGCCATACCGCAGCATCCGTCGTCCGTCCGTCGTCCGTCCATCAACTTTTCCTTTAAAACGCTACTAGGCCTGAACGGCCATGTAGATTTTGACTAAATTTGGTCTAGAGTATCCTTAGGCCAAGGGAACTCAATTTTGTATAAACGGTGGGTGTTGCCCCCCTGGAGGCAGAGGGATCGGGCCCAATAAAGGAAATAGAGGTAAAACCTTGAAAATCCTTCTTCTACTGTAGGGATTAAAGGATTTTATCCTAATTTAGTCTGGAGCATCCTTGGGCCAAGAGGACTCAATTTTGTATAAACGGTGGGTGTTGGGGGTTGGGGGGCGGGGCCCAATAGGGGAAATATAGCAAATTCTTTAAAATCCTTCTTCTTCTGTAGGAATGAAAGGATTTGTTCCATATTTGGGTTGGAGCATCCTTGGGTGATGGGGAACCAATTTTGTATAAATGTTGGGTCTGGCCCCACTGGGGACTGAGGGGCGGGGCCCAATAGGGGAAATATAGCAAATTCTTTAAAATCCTTCTTCTTCTGTAGGAATGAAAGGATTTGTTCCATATTTGGTTTGGAGCATCCTTGGGTGATGGGGAACCAATTTTGTATAAATGTTGGGTCTGGCCCCACTGGGGGCTGAGGGGCGGGGCCCAATAGGGGAAATATAGCAAATTCTTTAATATCCTTCTTCTGTAGGAAAGAAAGGATTTGTTCCATATTTGGTCTGAAGCATCCTTGGGTGAAGGGGAACCAATTTTGTATAAACCGTGGGTCTGGCTCCTCAGGGACCTGAGGGGCAGGCCCAATAGGGGAAACATAGCAAATTATTCTTTAAAATCCTTCTTCTTCTGTAGGAATGAAAAGATTTGGTCCATATTTGGTGTGGAGCATCCTTGTGTAAAGGGGAACCAATTTTGTATTAACGGTGGGTGTGGCCCCCCTGGGACCTGAGGGGCGGGGCCCAATAGGGGAAATATAGCAAATTCTTTAATATCCTTCTTCTGTAGGAAAGAAAGGATTTGTTCCATATTTGGTCTGAAGCATCCTTGGGTGAAGGGGAACCAATTTTGTATAAATGGTGTGTCTAACCCCCCTGGAGGCAGAGAGGTGGGGCCCAATAGGGGAAATAGAGGTAAAACCTTTAAAATCCTTCTTTTACCATAGGGATTTAGGGATTTTATCCTAATTTTGTCTGGAGTATCCTTGGGCCTAGGGAGATCAATTTTGTATATGCAGTGGGTGTGGTCTCCCAGGGGGCAGAAGGGCGGGGCCCAATAGGAGAAATAGAGGTAAAACCTTTAAAATCCTTCTTCGACCATCGAGATTAAAGGACTTTTTCCATATTTAATCTGGAGCATCCTTGGACCAAGGGGTCTCAATTTTGTATAATTGGTGGGTATGACTCTGAGTATCATGTTCTAACTGTTATTAAAGGAGAAATACATTAAGAGAAATATATGGGTAATCTTTTGAAGCTGCCGGGATTGGAACCCGTCAGGGATTTAAATAGCAATTTTTAAACAACAAGTGAACAATTATATAATTCAATAAAAAAAATCTTGAAGAAATGACAACAAAGTCGAATACGTTTCACTTTGGATAATTTTACTAATTAAAACATAAGGTGAACGTAAATTAAATATGAAAAAATAGTTGAAAATATAAAACGACGTTGAGCAGTCAGACATGTTAGCGTTCGTCCACTTATCTACATACATTGTAGCTGTGTACATTTAAAATAATGATATCAACTGTATAGTGGTCTATGCTATGTAAACTGGTAGTTATATGGTACAGCCCTAAAAACATTAAAGCATACCCAATCTTTCTGGACAATAAACAGTGTCAACAATTACGCGTCATACCTTATCCGTCTGCCAGGTAGCGTATTAACACCACTGCATATTATCATGTGTAATATTTGTACATATCACACAGTTTGAAATCAATTGTGTATGCCAATTTGGTTGAGTGTGGCAAAACAAATACCAAACGCAAGCCAAATCTATGAAGCACCAACTCAATTCATAAAAATCGTTTATAGTAGGAACTCTTATTCAAGCAAGGGACCGCAATCGATTGGCCTCTCGCCTTTCAAAACATTTTGGACTTCAGCAAGGCTACGTTATCCCATCCTAAATACTCCAGGGGTTACGCTCTCTGTGCCCCTCGAATATGTCATAACAAAAATCGAAGGCTCAGTGTGCACCACCTTGTAGATGTGACGAGAAGTATAATTCGATCCTTTTATGTACATCAAAAGAATCTGTCGGTCGCGTAACTGTAAAATTGACTGGCATTGAAGTCGGGTGTTGCTTCTCTGTAGTTTTCAAAGGACAGGCATCAGTCTTGCAATTGGTCAGGTTGTTTTACCCGAGACCAACCAAATAGCTAGTCGCGTGCTTTTTGTTTTGCTATGACTTACTCCAGGGATGCAGAGAGCGTAAGTGAGCGTAACCCCGGAATAACAAGGATGCCCTTGAATATATGTCATAGCGAAATCGGAGGATCAGTGTGCAACACATTGTAGACGAGACAGGAAGACTAATTCGATCCGTTGATGTACATTAATAGAATCTCGTAGTCGCCTAACGGTAAAATTGATTGCTTTGAAGTCGGGTAAACTTCCTCTGTAATTTTCAAAGAACAGGTATCAGTCTAGCGACTCGTCAGTTGTTTCTTTTACCCGAGACCAATCAAATAGATCACCGTATGCCTTCAATTTTGCTATGACATGAGCCCAACCCCTGGAGTGACGAGGATTGTCTTCAAAATGTTGTAGTGCGGTTGTACCAGCATTACATGTATTATTCTTGCCCAAACCAACACCTTGGAGTAATGGACATTTGCCTAGATCACCCGATCCTCAATACTCCAGGTGTCCTGGAGTATGTCATAGCAAAAATGAAAGCACAAGTACATCTGTTTGATAGGCCTCGGGTAAGAAGTACATGTCCATTGAAGATGACAAAGGAGCGACACCCGACTTCAAACTCAGTCAATTTGTACCACAGGAACAAGGTGGCGTACACTGAGCCTTCAATTTTGCTATGACATATTCCAGGGGTGCAGTGAGCGAAAGTGAGCGTAACTCCTGGACCATCGGGAATGAGATCACCCAGAAGCCGGCGTACACATACAATCATACTCGTAAAAGTACAGTAGCATGTCAATGGACTCAAATAACACTGCATGAATCATGGTGATGGTCATTCAAAATATCGTTGGGAATATAAAATGGCAAATACTGTTAGCACGAATCTACACATTTTGTTTTATTCTTCAGATAATTTTATTATGAGGAAAAACCACTTCTTTAACAACAAGGAAATGTTTGAAACATTCCTTAGCCGTTGTGGTGATATACTCCCTTGTTTGCGTGTTATCATCCGTATTTTGACCATATATTCTAAATGACCATCTTACGTTAAGTATGAATTAGACATCTACATATATCCTTCTGGATATAGCATGACCTTTTCATCAGACATCTGGAATTCTTTACAGTCTCTGCTCGGTATATACTATACTATTCTATATCATTGTTACGACATATACACGATTTTCAATATTTAACTAAACACTGCAAAAAGTAAACACTGCACCAAACTGCTTGATATTAAAAACCTGATAAATAACAATACATATTACTATTGTGATGATACAAAAAATCAGCAAAGCTAATATAAATTTGTTTTTGGATGATATTTAATTATAAAAGAAGTACATAACACTTACGGGTCGTTGCTCCTTTTACATTGGTCGATATTGTACAACACCTGATAAATGACAAATATAAGCTGCGATTGAATCGCAAGTGCACATTGCTCGAAAAGTTTTCAGTTACAGTAGTATATTCAGTACATTTCTAACCATTTGATGTCGTCAGTGTTGAGTACCGCCTTACGTACAACTGGTCACAAATGTGAGTACCGCCTTACGTACAACTGTTCCCAAATGTGAGTACCGCCTAACGTACAACTGGTCCCAAATGTTGAGTACCGCCTAACGCCTTAGCTCATGGTCAGACATGTACCACTTAACGTACAAAATATAATACTTGTCACTTCTGTCAAGTACCACCTAAAATGAATACCTGTATACGAATATACTTTAGTTGGTAGTGTTCTCAAAACTTTTTCATAATGTCATCTTTGTAGCCTTTTTCATCATATTTCTTTAAGACGTCATAAATAATATTCAAAAGTCTTGATGATCCTTGGAAATTGGATGTAAAATGCAATAAAGTTGATTGATTGATTGATGATTACAGGGTCCTAGGAATGATAGGGCTTGTGCACATGATACATGAAAGATACACGTAGGTGTTTATATCACCGTAAGTAGTCACACATTTTACGTACTATAAACTAGCAGTGTCTACCTGCGCACATGAGCCATACTCACTTTTTGTTTTATAAAAATCTGGTATCTGACATCAGAACTTGATGGGAAATGACTAAGTACTGGAAGAGTATCACATGGGCCTGTATCATCCAGCTATAACTGTATTATACAGTAAAGTACTACCTTCTTGTAACAAAATACTCTAATCACACGGGCCTGTATCATCCAGCTATAGCTGTATTATACAGTAAAGTACTACCTTCTTGTAACAAAATACTCTAATCACACGGGCCTGTATCATCCAGCTATAACTGTATTATACAGTAAAGTACTACCTTCTTGTAACAAAATACTCTAATCACACGGGCCTGTATCATCCAGCTATAGCTGTATTATACAGTAAAGTACTACCTTCTTGTAACAAAATACTCTAATCACACGGGCCTGTATCATCCAGCTATAACTGTATTATACAGTAAAGTACTTCCTTCTTGTAACAAAATACATGAGACTATGCTTTGTGTTGTATTACTATGAATTCTTTGATGTTAGTGAAAAAGAGAAAACATACCTTGCACATTTTACCTCACAAGTTAAAGAATTTTTGTTGAATGTAATGTAATATCTTTTAAATGGTGTTCACTTGTAATAGAATTGCCTTAATTTCCGCATGTCTTTTTTATATTAAATTGTATAGAGAGTGTCCCCCTATTGGTCATAATCCTATTGCTTGTGTAAGATATACGAAAATATTGTCTTTATTAAAAAGTTAGGGGAGATTTGTCGTCGTCAAAGCGTGCGCTTCTACAAAATGACTTTGATATACGATCATGCATATAACGATTGCAGTGGGGCTTTGTCTCGTTGCCGTTGGATTGAATGTCAGGTTAGCTATGTATAAAAGAGCCACGAGTCTGAGGTAGATAGGCATGTTAGGACAGGTGGTATATTTTAGGACAGGTGGTATATTTTAGGACAGGTGGTATATTTTAAAAAAGTTGTAAAGGATATCAGTAACAACTAGAAAACTTGGTATAAATCACAGCGTCTTGAATTAAAAAAATAAATATATGATTATCGTCTTAGCCGATGTTCTTTTATTCTTTATTCTTATCCCATATATTCGAGTTAATTCAAGTGCCTGTGATATACTTGACTAGTTTTAGTCCAAATTCTATGCAAACCAGAAATACATGTATGCTATTGTAATAGATCTTGGACACATGTAACATATTTTCCTGAATTACAACACGTTTTGAGAGTTTGCGTTTTTCTCCGGTCTATATAATTATCTTCTCTCTTCTACACAAATAAATGGATTTCTCGCAGGTCTTGGATCACAGGTACTAGCATCGTCTGTCAATACACCTATAATATAATCCTTGATTATACTAATACCTGTTCTTGGATCACTCATGCCTACAGATACGTTCAAACTTGACTTAGAGTTAAAACTACCCGAATACCATAAATAATATATTCTTTTCATCAAACGTTATATAAATAATAATAAAAAACAATCATTACAAAACATATACATGCATGTTGTGTTACAGGTTTAAATATGACCACACAGTGAGGTGTGTTTCTTGCGTCATTACGGTGTTACGTATGTAGGATGGATAAAATGACATACAGAGCTATCTCGATATAATGCCATTTGTTTGATATGTAACTTCACCTATCGACAACGTGTTTCAAGGTTTCAATACCTCCTTCTACTTAAAATTATTTTATATATCTTCCATGACATGTACCACAAAACTACTTGATAACGCCAATATTTCGCGATAGTTAAGTTTGGTGACAGTATAACGAGGTTTTACTGTATATTTAACTGAAAGCTAGGTCAAATGAAGCTGTCATCAAAAGTAGTGGCCGGTTCCGCGTGATTCGATTCTACTACTGCATACATCTTATTTTTCCCGAAGTAAGGCTGATATTAAAACAGAACACCCATTCTGGTTAACTTTTAGTTTTACATCATACTAAGGATATAGCAAAACCTCGTTGAAACTCCTCTTTATTTTTTCTCTCAATTATTACAAGACTTACCGCTGACATGTTTTTTAAGACCACTTGTTTTGATTTTCTGTTTGCAATCACACCAAACGTCAAGTGACAAATGGTGATACAATGATCTTTGTTGTAGACATAAACCAATTTCCTAATCAATCTTATTTTCCTTAACTTTCTTACCTACGTTACTTGAGTAAGAATTATATTTGCCCAGCAGTGTGTCCATGTAAGTAAAGAATGGCTGGTAATGTGTGGTGCCTTTGAAATGATGAGCCATGTGAGCGGCGGGTCCACCCATCAAATTAAACGGAACTATCCGATGTATTCCGAACGGAAGATCATATCCAGTATGATTGTCCACTAAGAGGAAAATAAACACTGGTACGAACAGCATTCTTGTGATGGGATGGCTTCCCATGAATCTTAGCGCGTAGTTTGCCGACAAAATTAGAACTATCCGTTCTGGGACGGTCAGCAAGTTAGTCACGCGGCCGTGCATGACGTCATGTTTGTGATGCAGCGCGTGTACAGTCTTGTACAGCCATGCGTTTTTGTGAAACAACAGATGGAAACAAAAGAACATAAAGTCAAACAACAAGACACTTGAGATAAGTTGAAAACCCACTTGTCCAACGGTAGGTGGCGCAATCGGAAGTGGACGTGTCGTCTGGATGAAACTCAGCCGCTTTTGCGCCATGACGGACGGATGTACTCCCACGTACTTCTTAATTGTGAACGTGTCTAATAGCATTAAAGGGGTCAGATATGTAACGGCCTCCATTAACAAGTCCTTCCCAGTAGTGTGTACATATGTCACGGAAGGGTGCACCTTGTACCTATCAAAATACGGAATGTAATGTAAGGCGAATGGATATATCGGTATCACTATTGCATAGGTCAACGTTGCATGCCAAGACTCAAAGTACACTGAGTTGAAAACCCACGAAGTCAGCAGGTCACTCCAGGTACTGTCAATCCATTTTTGAATTGTGTCGGAATTCTGTTTTAAAACAATGACCACAAGTAAAATTACAGCCCTCATGATCCATGGAACGCAGCGGTCCCATCCCTCCAATGGCCTCGTCTTCACTTCCGCCATCGACTCCCTGCTGGCAAGTTCCTTCTTCTCCATTATCTGTGAAGGTACAAACAGACGGACAGGGTTACTCTTTAAAAGGACTTAAACTTGGACCAACATGGTGTGCAAAATTATCATTCGATATTGTTTTCGTATAAAAAAGTAAACATTTCTTCTGTTATCTAAACTAGACAAGTTGTTGAAATGTTGAAATGAGAACATGACGACTATTCAGATTTCATATTGACCAAAATTATTAAAATAAAACCATTTCCTAAGAGAATTGAAAGAAATATTTGTACGACGTTTGGTTTAAATTGTTCAACCAATCAGCAATTCTGAATTGAGTATCAACCCGAAATAACAGCACCATTTCAAGATAGCTCGAGTTTCCTCTGGCCCTGACACCAGACATCTGGTGTTATGTCTGGTGTTAGGGCCAGAGGAAAGAGCATAACCAAAATCAAGACTGTCTGGCTTGGGAAAAGCCGAGAACAAGTTGTGGTCTCGGTCAATCAGAGACCAGGAAACCATCTTTGATTTCAATCATGAGATGATATTTGTTTACCAATTTTTCGTTACATCCCCTACTCGGCCACGCCCCTCTATTGTCAAGGAGAGCTACGCCATTCCATCTCAAACTCTCCGTTATGTGAACTAAGATGTAGTCTTTTAAAGAGTTACGCCGAACTTAACCCATTCCGTGGACCCCGTAGCCAAAAGAGGAGCACGTCCTTTATTTGCACCACTTTGGATTCACCTTGCCCAAGGAGATCCATGCCAGATGCAGTATACATAAGGAACATTCAGTAGAGGTATATAAATCTTACTTCAACACCACAAGGTCAATGAACGCTGGGTCAAGACACAACCTGTTCGTGGGTAGAAAAACCCCACAGGGTCCTGATAATTTGTAACAGCTATATTTGGATTTAAACTAAGGTATTCAGAATAATTTTACATGTTTTAGGGTTTTATATCGACTTTCGGTAAAAATGCATTTATAACGATTAGGTGTGGCATTTTTACCGAAGGTCGATCTTAACCCCTAAAATATGTCAAATTACTCAGAACACCTTAATATAGTCCCCAATACAGCTGTAACAAATTCTCATGTCCCTGTGGCTAAAATCAGTTTATTTTTCAAGGTGTTCCATTACCACCGGATTATTATTATGGGCGAAGTAAGATCATCTCAACGTCTTTTATCTTTTGCTGCAAATTGTAACACTAAAAATAAAGGGTTGATTTGCTGTGAAGAGATACCGTGTCTGTTGTATTGAATATAATATGCGCTAGCTCCCCAAACAGAAATCCATAAATACCACACAGTTGTATGACCTTTTAAACTATGTTTTTATCATACGGTAAGGTACACAGGGCATTTGATCACTTAGGGACAAAAAGGACGATACTAGAAATCACCGGAAACACCGAATCCTGTTAAAATCAATATGTGTCGTACATAGCACAGTCATTACCATATTAGTTTCATCGACATACCTCTTGATTATTGGATGTGCGCGGGTCCGTTCATTTTTCCTCAATACTCTGCCATCACAACCAACGGATGTAGGGTCCTTAGTGGTTTCTTACATCAACCTGAAGAGATGATAATAGATGAAAAAAATATCTCTATGACGCATTTCTAACATGTATCGTTATCCCAACAGGTTCCTTCCACAAAGTAGTGATCTAATCAGCCGAATCATTAGTGACTGTATAGTGCGATGACAGGTGACGAACTATGTGTGAACTACATCTACGCTGACGATACACACAATAGGTGTCATTCGTGTCAGTTAACACGGAGAAAAGATATACCAACAAGGATGGCTTACAGACATTCACAGGGACCCTACACTTCAGGGTTGATAGTCATAGGGGCAGTTGTAAATTTGTCTACCACAGGGACATGAACATTTCTCACAGTAAGACCTATTCTGATGTTAAAGGTTTAAATCAACACTTGGGAAAATTCCCATCCCCAATGAAGGCATTCACTAGTATATATACTATCGGTTGGGGTGGGGGTATGAGTGGGAGCGGCTAGAGGTACCACAAATATGTCTAAACTTACAATTTATTGGTAGTAACATATCCTCATGTCCCAGTGATTCCCATCAGGATAGGTCCAAAATTACCTACTAACTACATACATGTATACTCATGTCCCTGTGATTTCATCAGAATATGTTCACATATACCTACTAGTTACATATCCCTATGTCCCTGTGATTCCATTAGGATAGGTCCAAACAAACCTACTAGTTACATGTCCCTGTGACTCCATCAGGATAGGTCCAAACAAACCTATTAGTTTCGTGTCCCTTTTACTCCATCAGGATAGGTCCAAACAAACCTACTAGTTTCATGTCCCTGTGACTCCATCAGGATAGGTCCAAACTTACCTACTAGTTACATGTCCCTGTGACTCCATCAGGATAGGTACAAACTTGCATACTAGTTACATATTCTCGTGTCCCTGTGATTCCCTCGACAAATAAATAACTGGATAAGTAATCGCATTAGCAATTGGTTTTTAGGAATGAAGTTCAATTGAAGTATATTGAACATCGTTTCAATATGACAGTAAGCCATCCCCCGCCTCCTATTGACCATAACAAAGTATGGCTCACATATTAAGGCCTTTAAATGCGAAAAGCGTGAAATGGACAAACGCAGATCTCGTACCTGTTTATTACCTGGCCTCGTCAGATTTTCCAATGATCTTTTTTGAGTATATACGTAAATACGAATATTTTTGAAAAGTCTGTATATTTGTGTTATCTAAAAGTGATGAGTTTGAATCCAAGGAAACTTGTATATTTCTGTTTTTGATTTTAATGATTTTTTTGTAACGTTGTTTTATATTAATGAAGATTGAAACAGCTTAGTCCTGGGACAAATATTGTAAAGACATAACCTTTTCTAATACTTGAAATTGAAAAGAAAACATGTCAGTTTTGCGGATCGCATCAAAAAGGTAACACTAAATCACTTGTCTTTCTGCCTTTAAGAAAATGAGTTAAGAAAAGGAAAACAGTTTCTACGTATCGCACGGTTAATTAATACAGGCGGAGCCAGCTTTCGCAATACCATCCAGTGCCGCATCCAATAAAATTGACTTTAAAACTCTGTGTTTGTGTCTATGCTAAGCGTTTAAAGAGTGTGAATGATTATTAGTCATTGCAGTTAAACTGCTTGTAGCTATCAGTCTGTTGCTGGTCAATAACTCCAAGATACAAGATAACAATTATCATGATAGGGAAAAAAAGAAACGCAAGCGAAAAGCATAATTGTTTCTATGGTAACGCGTACGTCGGAACGCGTCACACAACGTTCAAGCACTCACTTCAGTCACCTTTTCTGCGTTCGTGACTCATATAAAGACAAGTTCTTGTGATAGCACATTACGGATCATTGCTCGCTCCACCAGATCAGATCAAGGATCAATACCCCTACATTATTGTAGGTAAGTATATTACCCTTAGAAAGCCTGCATGTGAAATTGTGAACAAACTTCACTGCGCAAGCGCGGATTCCTCGCTTCAGACGAACGATTTTTATCTTGATGTCACGTGCACGAAGTAAGTGCCTGTGGATACATATAGCATGGCCTATATATTTATGTGTGTAATGGTACGAGGTTCGCCCTTAACTTTTTTCACAGCTTCTAATTAAACAGGAAGCGTAGACAGTGATTTTAGAGTGAACGTGGTGTCGTTTAAAGTCTCTTCTCTTAGATAATTTACTTTATTTTACCAAACTCATGGTTTATGTAAGTGACATTTTGCCTATATACCAGGCACAAACTCCTGAAGAAAAGGGGTAGAAGTTCACTGATAGGGTCATAATATAAATCCAGTAGCATGCGAATTACCGTTGAGTTGTTCAAAAGATGGACAACTGATAACTCACATCTATAGGGATATAACGGATATAACTACCATAGCGATATATCGACATTCTTGATGTTTGTTATGTACATGAATCTACCAACTGAAAACAACTGCCATTAGACTATGAATACACTTTAAATACAACGATTCTCGTGCAACCTGTCAGATGATTTCACACACTGACCACTTCATATTACTACGCATAGTACCGTTTCTTAGAATAGTTATCTCCCCTTCTCCGAGATAACGTAGTTGCGAGAAATAATAATAAAAAATACATGAATGGTGCACCATTGTACTATTATTAAAATTTAAAAAAATGCTTATAACATTTTCATATTAAGTGCTGACTTCCGACTCGCAATCGGTTCCTCGTGGTCACTAGCTTTCTAACACCTAAACGTCCGGCTGGGTAATCCCCATGACATCAACTTGCACATTAAACTCAGGAACTTTTGTAATGACACAGGGTACTTCATCCACCAACTATTTCCACCGATCGGAATGTCATGAACATTGTAAATAAGTTGTCTGAAAAAGTTCGGCTATTAATTTTGTAAACTAGTCCATAACTCCCATAAAATAATTCCCGGTGCACAAATTCGGATTGTGGTGACAACATCAATGATGCTACATGAGGTTTAAATGATATTTGACTCAGAATTGTGTAAATTGGCTTCTACCCAACGAAAAAAAGCTGGGTCGACAATATCAGCGCCGGTACACAGTTTCAGAGCGATGTGACTACATCAGTGAGATAATGGTACTAGAATTCGGATGAGAACTGCTGAAAGAGTTATCTTAACAAGGTTCCATCTACAGACGGCTGCGACAGACGGACGGACGGACGGACGGACGGACGTGGCGACATGTTGCTGCGACAGACGGACGAGCGGACGTGGCGACATGTTGCTGCGACTTTAGTTTAAATCGAGAGTTCAGGATATCTGCCCCACTACACGCAAAAAAGAAAATGTCACTGTAGATTTTGCATACATTCATTAACCTGTCTTTTTTTTTTTGTTGAAATATCTGAAGTAGGACTGTGCAGGAAATAACAGGAAGCACAAATGGGTAGATCAACCGATTTAGATCGCAGGTTCCGGGTTCAAATCCCGGTCGATACTTGTACCATGTTTACTCTCTTATCTTTTCTATCATTTTTTGGTTATTTTTCATAAAAACAGTTTCGCAAGGTATTTGATTTCTTTTCGGAAAGGATTATTTATATTATTGCCTTGTCAGTAAAAAATGTTTCCAATTCATATTGACATTTTTTGACGTTCCACGTTCCTCCTAACATATATATACAGGGGATTAACAGACAGGATCACACTATTTAAACATCATGTTTACCCCTTTACCTGAACAATATTGATTTTACATGAATGCACCTGTACATAGCTACATTATATTTATTTTTAATACAGCTTACAGCTGTCTGACACAGTGTATTTATATACTAGATACTATACACTGTTTAACACTCCCGAGTACACACCTACTCGTATATAACTTTATGATAGACGGGCAGCAGATGGTCAGGTGTGATACGTTCCTCAAACGGACACTTCAACATGGAATAACTACTTCCGGTGTTGATTTCCTAAAACAGCAGACTTTTGATACCAATTCAGTGAATTGTATATACCAATTACGCAACAGAGTAGGCCTAAAACAACGGACCTATGACACGCATTAAAATAAAATTAACACTACTTTCGGTACAGAAGTCCCGATGCAGAAGACTGCTATCAATGTATTTTGTATATTACTTCCGGTACAGACGTCCTACGCAATGAATTTCCGACACGCACTAAACTGTACAGTAAATGCAGAAGACTTTGTACAAAAACAAACAGACATGTATGGTAAACACTACTTCTGGTACAAACGACCTTACACAGTAAACGTTTGACACACACTAACATACATTTATAACATACACTGCCTTAAGGTACAAACCACTTATCCAACATGCAAGTTTTATAACATGCATTTTACCACAACCATTTAACAGCTTTATAACACATGTGTTAACCACTTATGCAATCCATAGCCAATCTAACGCATACAGTTTACCATAAATACAACTTAACAGCTGTATAACATGTAACTTACACAAATTAGAATTTATCTTACCAGCCTGATGGCCACAAATACAACTTTAAAACAGATATGGTGACTGCGCGCAGTGTGATGTAGGGCTTTTAATGTTTCAGTCATTATAAGCATGTCATCTGTTACAAAAACTTGTTTTTTATCCTTCAATTTCAATTTTCAGTATCTTTTTTACTTCAGCTGTTAAGGGGACTTCATGCATCTCAATTGTACGCTTCCTCTACGCAGGTCGTGCCGCTATATATATATATATATATATATATATATGTATATGGCCCTGTATGTAATACAAGTGTTATTTGCATAGTCACAACGATAATCAGTTTTAGGTAGCCCCTATAACCAGTCAGACATGCATGCTATCACCATACATGCCAATTCGTGTGTTGTGAGTATCGCCTGTTTAGATCAAAAATAAAAACATCTGCTCGAGTTACAATCCTATTATTTGGTTTGTTTGTTTGTTTGTTTTGCTCGGGTTTAACGTGCTCACAACAGCCAACGTCATTTGAAGTGTGCTTATAGAGACAGCGTTACAATGAACGAGTAGGCACCTATATAGTTAAGTGAGAAAAGGTGAGAAACACATCCCGCGTGTTGCATTGGGAGCAGCAGATCGATTTTGTCTCTTTATGGTCCCCTAATAAGCAGAAGGAATAATAGAACCCAAACTCTATCCCTTCTCTTTATTCTTCAAGGAGACCCACACCAGCCGCCTCTAACGATATGCACTTGGATATAGAAGGCCTCTAATTTCCCCTAACCTGCAGGGGTGAAATTCCTATTATTGGCATCTTTCACAATTGTATGTGCTTTTACCAAATTTCGAAATACAAATACATTTTTCGGAATGAGTGTCAATATTAAACGATGTGAAATTTAAAGTATACAGACAGGTCTCGTAAATAAGCATGGTTTTCAAGGTTCTTATTGGTAGCAGTTAATGGGTTGTCGGGTGGTGCAGTGGATAGCGCACTTGCCTGTCACAAAAACGGCCGGGGTTCTATTCCCCGACCGAAGTAAGGGGGTCACAACGTGAGGTTTTTTCCGGGTACTCCGAATATTTTTTACCTTATGACTACTTTCTGGAAACTGACTTAATTAAGAGTTCTCTTACGATAATCGTAACTCAAGAGTAATCATATACGTTGATATAACAGTTAAATTGTTGTAAAATATATTAAGTTAATATTTCGTATACAAAGTTTTTAATACATTCATATGCAGGCACATGGCTATCACATTGTACCAGACCAATGGCCATGGAGATGTTCTGGTTACTTTGTATTTATATAAGTATATAGTTAAGAAATAAACTGCTTTCATTTGTTCATGTCGGTCAATATGAATGCAAAATGGAAATGAAAAATTCTATGAAGCGCGCTATTAATCAATTCAAAATGTCTGAAATGATGAAATACCGGGTACAAAAAAAAATGTGTGTAGATATATATAGCTAACGAATATTGATATTGTATGTGTACAATTATGGACACACGAAGCACCAATTTTGCATTCCAACTGGGAAAAATGTCACTGGGTTAACAGACAGTGGCGGATCTAGGTTTTTTGAAAGGACAGAACACGCGCTTCACAGCTGCCGTAACCTTCCAACCGAGGTCTAAGTGTGTCTATGGAAACAAAAGGGCGGTTCAAAACCGCTGATTTCACTGGGACTAGTTGGAATCATCATAATTATGACGTCATGAAACCTAGTGATGCAACGTTAGACTTTTCCGCCACTGTCTCGACTTTCCATGTGTTATAGGGCTGAACCCGCTGAAATAACCTAGGCCGACACCTGCCGATAGTGGATATTTCCATCAAATCGTGTAGTAACACGATACAAAAGTCGATGCAATGCTTATTTACATATTACAGTCATGTGAAACATCTAAAACTAGCAGTCCTTATTTGAACTTACCTGTTATAGGAGGCTAAGCCAAATACATCTAAAACTAACCGTCCTGAATTGACCTTACCTGTTATATTATAGGACGCTAAGCCAAATACCTCTGAAACTAACCGTCCTTAATTGACCTTACCTGTTATATTATAGGACGCTAAGCCAAATACCTCTGAAACTAACCGTCCTTAATCGACCTAACCGGTTATATTATAGGACGCTAAGCCAAATACCTCTGAAACTAACCGTCCTTAATTCACCTTAGCTGTTATATTATAGGACGCTAAGCCAAACCCCTCTGAAACTAACCGTCCTTAATTGACCTAACCGGTTATATTATAGGACGCTAAGCCAAATCCCTCTGAAACTAACCGTCCTTAATCGACCTTACCTGTTATATTATAGGACGCTAAGCCAAATTCCTCTGAAACCAACCGGCCTTAATTGGCCTTTCCTGTTATATTATAGGACGCTAAGCCAAATACCGCTGAAACTAACCGTCCTTAATTGACCTTAGCTGTTATATTATAGGACGCTTAGCCAAATACCTCTGAAACTAACCGTCCTTAATTGACCTTAGCTGTTATATTATAGGACGCTAAGCCAAACACCTCTGAAACTAACCGTCCTTAATTGACCTTACCTGTTATATTATAGGACGCTAAGCCAACTACCTCTGAAACTAACCGTCCTTAATTCACCTTAGCTGTTATATTATAGGACGCTAAGCCAACTACCTCTGAAACTAACCGTCCTTAATTGCCCTTACCTGTTATATTATAGGACGCTAAGCCAAAAACCTCTGAAACTAACCGTCCTTAATTGCCCTTACCTGTTATATTATAGGACGCTAAGCCAAATACCTCTGAAACTAACCGTCCTTAATTGACCTTAGCTAAGCTTATACTGTCCTTGATTTACCCTTGCTGTTCTATGACGTTTCTGAACTTGACGAGAAATCCGGTTTATCTGACCATTCACTGGCGTTTTGTGCAAAATTTCACTTTTCTGTTGCTTACAAGCGACAACCGACAGTAGAATGAATTATACATGCACGAACCTACTGTATCTCCCTTGTGTGCATGGCAGCTGCCACAACATAATTACACGATATCAGAGTATGATCGAAATATCCTATACAAATATGCTAACCATGTGATACGTTACCTTTTATGATACTTCGGTGGTAATTGACGCGAACAGTACACACAAGTACACAACACAGTCAAAGCAGGTATCTGTGCGTCACTGTACCTGGTATTTAATTTACACAGAAGCGACAGACGTGACAATGCCATGTTGTCATCACCATGCATATAATACAACAGAGACACAGTATATCACATACAGTTCTTATAATAGTCAAATTTATATAAAAGACCGTGCATGGACACAAGCGACGGGTGTTTAAATCCTTCGTTATATATATATATATATATAGAATAAAAACAAATTTTTCAGATCGTCCGCTAGGCCTTTCTATATATATATATATATATATATATATGTGTGTGCTAATTGGAATGGTTCAGCATACATAGCGCAATGTGAAGCACAGTGATTATGAGGTTTATATTACACCTGTCTACAGGTAACATAGTACATGTACCCGGTTATGCAAGCCGACATCAAGAACTTAGTACGTATACACGCTTACCTGATGGGGAGATCAACCGCTATAATCCAGCTCATGTCATGAGTATCATCTACCCGGCTCTGGATCGACTTTGTAAAAATATTGTCAACTCATGAGCCCCGCCCTCTGACACTAAATGAGTGGAGTATATATATATATATATATATATGCTGTATAATTCATGCATATAAACACGTGTGTTAGTACACGCCTTTCTTACATGTGCATAATAAGCTACGCAGGTACAATCGTACGTAGCAGGTACAACCGTACGTAGCTCAACACGTTCGGTAAACATGTACTCTTTCACTCGCCTGTTTTTAGCCACTTCCGGGTAACACATACAGTAACCCGGCGATAGCAACCCGGTACTAAACCAAGCGAAACGTGACTCGGGTGGGACACAGGATCATGTTGAACTGGGAGTGTGCTGAAATGCTAGACTACTTTATTATTGAAGAAGTATGTAAAGCAGATCGCCTCGGTCTGATGGCAAATCGATCATATCGATGTGCTAATTGGAATGGTTCAGCATACATAGCGCAATGTGAAGCACAGCGACTATATCTTTTACATGTTTTAGAGGTTTCAAATCTTTAATCATTGGGGGTGCACACTGACATTAAATGGAGTGATTATTCATTCAAGTACAAACATTTCTTCGAAATATTCCAGAATTGAAGAAGTGTTGAAATATTTTATAGTTTTATGACGAGTTAAATTCAACATTTAATATTAATGGAAAGATCATTATACACTTTATGGTTTGAATAACATAGGTATGTTTAATGATAAAATTCGTATAGGCACCTTATATGTACATTTACCAAGTTTCAGTAAAAAATATATAGTAACCGATGCTGTATTTCATATACATGTATACTCAGTTCTTTAGAGTCAATCTACGTGACAGCTAGTTACAATACCTGCCCGCCAAATACCCGAATCTTCACGATGTTTACAAACATGTACAGATGTATATGCAGATACGTATATACCCACATATCCCAAGCGGTTTTCGATATTCAATATCTATTTCTAAATTACGGTTTTTTTTTGAAACGTTTACTCTCCAGTTACTTATATGTCGTTTCAGTTCTGTTGTATCTCATAGATAAATATTGACAAGCAAGCTCGTCGTTTGTGCCTTGTGCCACAGGGACCAGGGAATTTGTTACAAATATATTTGGACCTTAACTAAGGTGTTCATAGTAATTTTACATGTTTTAGAGGTTTCATATCTTTAATCATTAGGGGTGTCATTTTTACCGGAAGTCGATCTTAACCCCTAAAACATGTTCGTACTATGAACATCTTAGTTAGATCCAAATATAGATATTTTAAATTATCAGGCCCCTGTTCCTTGTGATATATATTATTTCTCGGACGCGGCGTAACAGTAGATTTCAAGACATTTATTCCGCATAAGGGGAGACGGTGTCTTAACATCAGGGACAAATACAAACAGGAGACATTTGCGATAAAAATAGATGTTAAGTTTCCCTTGGTTAAACATTCTTATGGGTGACGTCCAGCATTTTCTATAAAATTGATTAAATCGCCCATCAAAAAGAAACTGGCTTTTCAATAAAAGAAAAGCAGGACGCCATCTGTAGCAGTTGACCTTTCAGTTCAGTTAAATCTCATGTAAAATATTGACAATAAGAATAAACAAGCAAATAAAGAAATATGAAAATATAAACATACCTTGATACGATCTGAATGCAGTGTTAACTACACAGACATGTATTTCACGACAAAAGAATCCATAGAAATATCTACGAGTAATCATTCAAACACACAAATCACTACTACTGTTATATGATCAGCTATTGTGGACACATGTGTATATGTTACATGTGTATTATTGTATGTGTTACACGTGGGTGATCCGCGCTCTATACTTCCGGTTTTCCTTTATTCGTCTTCCTCAAGTACATAGCATCCCATGCCTATAAATCCATATTGAGTAAAATACACTGTAAGTTCGTATTTAAGTCAAATAATCACAAGAAATATGAAGAAAGGAAACATACCAAAAAAATGCTACAGAAAGTGTTTTTTTTAACATACCACACCATTTCGTCCATTGAGGACTCATAAGTGGTACTACAGGCAACAAATCAATACATATATCAGTGTCTAATGTGTTCAAAATATCTAGAAAATAGTTAAAAGGAGGGTACCTATTATAGAACCCTGTTTAACGTTACAAAAACACAATAACTTTGAAGCTCAAGTTACATATTTCCTTTGGTATTAATTGACTGTTTATCAACTGCTTAATTGCCGATATGTTGATCGATCTGGAAAGTAACACTGTATCTGGTTCAATATCAAACACTTTTTGGTTTGAAGTTCAAAATAATTGTATTATAGTTGCAGAGGAAATACTCACTATACATGTGTATACATGTGTATACGTGTGTATACATGCTTATTGCCTCTAATACTGGATTTCCGGAACGACCAACCCCCTTCCGGCCGAAGATGACATGCAGCCTTCACTACTACCTCCGCCCTCACACTGGACTGACGTAAGATCTTTAGTAAATAGGAAAACAATGTCATACAGATTATCACATCATTTCAGATATAAAGAGATAAAAAGACGGTTAATGTCAGCTACACAGGTATAAAACGTTAACCGTCGGATTGTTTTTTTTCTTTCAATAAACGTCCAAACGTATTTCCTTTGCAAGTGCAGGATCATCAAAACGAGATTCCCAAATCAAAAAAATGGAAAGTTGTGAGACGCCAAAGAGGAGTAATTTAAAATGCAACAGTCTACACTGTTGCCGGCGCTCTTTGTGTTCCCTTTAATTCCGACACTGCGCTGTTTCGAGATGATTTTTCTTCTATCACTATTTATTTAAGGTGACATGAGCTCTTAAATGATCAGTGTATATAGCGCATTCTGGTTTCAGAGACCCAGACCAATATTGGTACAACGAGATATATATGGTAATGAATGGCATTATGATCAAATGCTTATATATATATATATATATGTTCACTATATTCTCCTCTGTTGTGAGACTGACTAGCCGTCGGTTGGTAATCTGGGCATTGAGAAAATGCCCAATAAAGTAGGTCTCTGTCCACTGTACATAACAAAAGTCGACAGTCACTCGGTGTAGTAAACCACTGCGTCACCTTAGGGAACTCGTCATGTGCATACACTTTATAGAAAACGACCTAGAATCAAAACTGTCCTTGTTCAACCAGTTAGAAATCCAGATGTTCTGTCATCCATGCCATTTGTTGTTTGACCTGCGGTCCTCTAATAGAACGCAGTTTTATGACAGATGCACAGCATTTGAAGAGTAAACAAAAATATCTTTAAAATATGAACGACAGAGTGTTCGAGCCTTTTACCCATCAACATGTACTTTGGTATTACTGATCTAAGGGAAGTAACTCGAGTTGCTATATAAGTACATATATCTCGTGCGTCTCAAATATTAAGGATCCCCGTCCCAGCCAGAGCAAAACACTAAAGAATTCCACTGTCGTTTTTCAGTGTTAGAGTCACCTTCCCCTGATTACCATTTCGACAATGTTGTTACCTTCCCTTGAATATATTTCGTTTGAATAACGCATAGAGATAGATTGTCGTCAAAGGCCGTTAATTGGACAAAAGTGTCTTCAGAGCAAAAGGTTGCTTATGCCGGCAAGGTAGCGCAGATGATCGGTAATACTACTAAACTCCGCGAGGCGAAGCATTTAGATGATCTCGACAGCTTAGTACAGATTATTGTTTCCGCGATAAAGGATTCAGCGAAAGTTACATTGCCAGTTAAGCAGTATCGTAAATACTTAAAACCATATTGGATCTTCGGAAGTGTTAAAGAACTGCATACGTCAATGAGGCAGTATCGTATAGTGTGGAAAGCTGAGGGACGTCCGCGCGGTACAGAAAATAAATCATACAAAGATTATAAGGATTCAAAAACCATCTTTCGTAAAGCATTAACAGAAGCAACTCGACTAGTCCGAATCATTCTGACATTTTATCGATTTTTTTTATATCGGTCGTCGATTAACGTCAGAACTCCGGCCCTCTTTGATATGCGGGAAATAAGCGACCCGCGCCTGGGTCGCCCTTCAAGCTGATATTTTAGAAACAAATCGTCACTTTCACACACATATCGCACATGGATCAAAACGTGACCTCGCGTGTACTGTGTGACGGCAAAATAAGCAAAGATTATCCAGTTAAGCAAGGGGTCGGTCAAGGGAGAACTTTATCAGCCTGGCTATTCCTCGTTATGAGAAACGGTCGCGCACGTGCTCTGGATGAAGCGGAACAGGGTTTAAAGATTCAAAAGCTACATATCCCCTGCGTATTGTTAGCTGATGACACGCTCTTATTAGTAAATGCGTATACTAATCTTTGGAGGCTAAATTATAACTCTGCTAAATCTTCGCTGAATGAATTTTCATATAAAAGACGAATCGTCAATAAACCATCAGCTGTATGTTCTCTGGGAGGCGCGATTATCGAATCGACTGGTACAAAGGTTTACGCGGGAATTACTTTTTGTTCAAACCTAAAAGCTGAAGCGCGTGCGACAACGGTAGAAGGAACCTTAACAGTCTAATGAGTGTTGGTATCCATCCAGGCGGATTGAATCCTCTCAAAAGTGTGCAACTCATTAAAGCAATTATCATACCAGGTGTTATATACGGATGTGAACTTTGGGCAAATGCTTCGAAGAAGTTCATTGATATGTTAAATACAACCATGCGGTATGCTGCACAAAGATGCCAGGGTTTTGAGAAAACTTCGTCGTCGGCCATAACTACCAGAGCCATTGACTTACCTGATGATTTATGGTCTGATGTAGAAATCAGAAAACTGTACATTTGGAACAAACCGTGTAATGCTAAATTATTTTTTTGTCTGGAAATCTCTATTTATTATTCGCTTATGTACATTCATGTTCACCTCACAATCAATTTAAAACGTAAGCTTCATCGTAGACATCTTCCATACAATGGTGAAATTTAACATCGAGACATTCTTTTTTGATTTTGTATTCTCAGGTGCGTGCTGTAGAGACTTTCGGTGGAAATCGTTTCTTAAGAAAGTCACAACAAACTGTGCTGTATGGTGTAAAATGTGCAGAAATCGTCCCGATCTGTTATATTATAGGGCAGTTCATCAATATATTGGACCCCACCCTTATGGTCTCTAACATTGAAATTTCCTAAAAGCACATGGAAAATTTGTGAATTAATCAAGCTTTTCTACAGGGCTGAATTCCAAAATGTGATGTGTAAATTGTGCAAAAAAGTTGCGAACAATGACGTTAAACATTTCATTATATGCAATGTCCCACATTATTCAAAAGTAGAGACATCTTGCTGGAACAAATAGTTAATTTTATAAGCGTTGAAAAATATGTACAATACGATAGAGGAAGACGAAAAATGTTCATTTATTCTTGGTGGAAGGAACGATATTTCTTTGGATGATGGAGAATGGGACAAAATGATGGTTGCTATACGTGACAAACTTGCTGGGATGTTCACAGAAATTAACATACTTCTCCAGAGCAGCTCTAGCTCATGAGCATAGTTTGAAGAATACAGTAAGAAGCTGTTGTATTATATAAATATGTAGTGTTCATGTTGTATATTGTTGAAATTGTTAAAAACGACAAGACCATGTAATTTCTTATCAGAAGAAATAAAGAATGTCTGTCTGTCTGTCTGTTGAAAATCTCCAATCGCGAAAGTGTGGGCAAAAAAAAAAAAAAAAAAAAAAAGCTGTCGTAACGATGTAAACAACGTCGTGGCAAGGATAGCCGACATGCAAGCCCGACGTTAAATCGGCCGTTTTAAATGTAAACTAAACGCATTAACTGACAATTATAACAACAACGATGTCCAATATCAACTGCTAGACCACGACTTTGCGACGAAACAAATGACACTCGTTCACACATTGAAGAGACGCTGGTTACTGAGGCCCCTACTAAGCTTACTGACAATTTTACTGATGAGCTGACACCGACGTCCGATGAGGACTCGCGATGTTATCTGAATACCTGGCCCAGAAAAGTTGTAAGGAAGGCGGTACTAGGCTACGGTTGTGCAATACCCAACAGGAAAGACATTTTTGCCTGGGAAGTATTTTATACATCACACTAGTCAGGATTTTATTCTATATTTGTTATTACATGTACATGCCTAATACGTCCTAATTTCAAGTTCATTTCTTATATTACATACAACAGTGTTATTTATACAATGTGATATTTTTATACCACAATATCGTATGTTGTTATTTGTACATAATGTGAAAGTGTATTATTGTTGTATAGTGTGATATTTGTTAAACCACAATATATGTTGTGATCTGTATATAATGACAAGGTTTATTATTGCTATAATTATAGTGTGATTCTTTTTATATCACAATATGGTATGTTGTTATCTGTACATAATGTGAAAGTTTGTTATTGTTTTGTTCCGAATGTAAAAGTTTATTTTGTTGTACATAGTGTGATTTTTTTATATCACAACATAGTATGTTATTTGTACATTATGTAGATATTTATTATTGTTTTGTAAAGTATGTGAAACGTTGTTATTGTTGTTCATTGTGATTTTTTTGCACAGTAAAGTGCATTGTTTGTTATAACGTTATTCATACACAATGTGCAATTTTGTTATATTGGTTATTACATTTGAAGTAATGGTATTGGTTGGTAATGCCTACTGGATTATATTCGTATATAAAAAGTGCTATATTGTATTAATTTGTATGTTGTAAATTGTATACATGACTTTTTGGGATTTAGAATTATTATTTGTACAAATGTAAGAGCTGTCTCTCTTTTTTGTTTATTTTTTTTTGTATCTTTATATTTTTTGATATAATAAGTAAGTCCGCAAGTTATTTATTTTTTTGTCACCTATATTTTCTTTTCGTTGTCCTAAACGTGTTGCATTGGCACTCGGAATTTTATTGATTCATGTAACGGTCATTTATGTTTGTTTTAGTATTATTGTTAGAAAATTACTCAGTATTTTTGTGTTTTGTTCATCAATATTGACATTGTTATTATTTTTTATGTGTTATATTTCTAATAAACCATTGTTGCATCAAATAAAATGTATTTTGTTTCATTTTGTTCCGATTGAAAAAAAAAATCAAAAAAAAATCGAAATTTGATGATTGCTTACAGATGATGGTAATTCTGCATCTTGTGGCATCCTTGACTTGTAGTCCGTCACTGCTGTCATTCTAGCCGCGAAGCCTCATTTGACGTCATCAGGTGATGGCCAGCCCTCTTCAGATGTTTCGACCCTTAATCACTACATCCTCAGGCTGGTGGGTCAGTAGTGGTTGCCAAACCACTACTCGTCTATGTCGGCTTCCACATCGGCTCTTCTCGTTTGTGCCATAGCCGGCACGATGCTCTCTCTGTAGCTTCTCCCAATCGTCTGATGACGGTTGCTCTTGCCCTCCCAGTGAGTCCTATCGACTATAGTGTCCTCCACACTGACTGTGCGGGGAAACATCTACAGCCAACCTCCACTGGAAAGAGCCATACTGTCCTTCCTCGTGAGCTTCCTCGCAGCCTTCCTCCCATGGTACGATGAGCTCTATGGCGATGAGGTGTCGGGATTGCTCTGTCCATATTACCATGTCAGGCCTCAGTGTTGTTTCTACTATTCCTGGAAACAGAAGCTTCCTATCAAGGTCAACCTTCATCTCCCATGTTGGCGCCCGTTCCAAGATGGATGAGGTGCTTCGAGGCTTCACTGTGGCTTTCTCCCCTGGTTTCACAAACTTGATACCAGCCTGGTTTGTTCTTACACCAGTTCTTTTCTTCCTTCTCTCCACTTCAAGGATATCTGCTAGGACCCGCTAGACGCTGTCGTGCCTCCATCGATATCTACCCTGTCGTAGTGCTTCTTTGCAACAAGACAAGATATGAGCCATTGTTCCTCTTCATCCGCATAGCTTGCAGCAAGGATCCTCCGTCAATCCCCACTGATGCATGTTAACAGGAGATGGTAGCGCGTCATACACGGATCGTAGCAGAAATGATATCCGGAAGGGCTCCATTCTCCATATTTCAGCCCACGTCATCTTCCTCTCTGGGAGATTCCATCTGGTCCACGCACCCTGTTTGCTGAGTTCTACAGATTCCCTCTCCTCCTTTACTCCTCAATCCTTCTGATTTCTTTCTGCACCATTTGCCGTCTTTCTTGGGTATTTGCTTTCTCCCCCTGCTGGAAATGAGAGAAGCCAACTCCTTGTCTTCCGACGCAGGTATTCCCGATGATATCCTTCAACTCGAGCACACTCTCTGCTTCACCAACTGCAGTGCTTGCTGACCACTTTCTCCCTGTTCTTGTCTGTATCCCTGCCTCGCCGATTTTCACGTCTTTGGAGTCCCTCAGAGTCATCACCAACCTGCATTTTGCTACCTTGAACTCTTCAACGACCGATTTGAATGGTAGTTGTAGTTCTGCCGAACAACTGTTCGAAGTGCGACCCGGGCGCGGGTCGCTTATTTCCTGCATATTATAGAGGGCCGGAGTTCTGACGTTAATTGACGACAGACACATATAAAAAAAAGTCGATAAAACGTCAGAATAATTCGGACTAGCTTGCCCTTTGACATCCTCGATATCAGGGGTCACGCTCACTTTCGCTCTCTGCACCCCTGGAATACACAATGTATGTCATAGCAAAATTGAAGGCACGAATAGATGCCTATGACATATTCCAGGGCATCCTCGATATCCAGGGTTACGCTCACTTTTGCTCTCTACACCCCTGGAATATGTCATAGTAAAATTGAAGGCACGAAGATAGCTGTTTGATTGGTCTCAGGTAAAAAAAAAGACCAACCGCTAGGCTGATACCTGTCTTTGAAGATAACAAAGGAGAGACGCCCGACCACAAAGCTTGTCAATTTTTACCGTTACGTGACCGCGAGATTCTTTTCATGTATATCAATGATCGAACAAGTCTTCTTGTCTCATCAACAAGGTGGCGCACACCGAGCCTTCAATATTGCTATGACACAATACAGGGGTGTAGAGAGCGAATGTGAGCGTAACCTCTGGATATCAAGGATGATTCCAGGGGTGTAGAGAGAAAATGTGAGGGTTACCCCAGGATATCAAGGATGATTCAAGGGGTGTAGAGAGAAAAAGTGAGGGTTACCCCTGGATACCGAGGATGGCCCTTTGAGGGCAGGCTGTTGAGTTGCTTTTTCCGGAAACGATATTATTTTGTTCAGGCAGGCGTACCGATGTGTAACTAGTCACGCGCAAAAAAATGTTAATTTTGTTCCACTTGACTACCTGTCACAACTCACTGAGTGTAAATTAAACTCGTCCATTTTGAAGAAACCCCCCCAAGAATTTAGACTGTAAAACCTCGATATAACGCCCCTCGTTTGAATGGTTGTCTCAGTAACGTTGCAACATTTTAAGTTTAAGTTTATTGTCTTTTTACCCTTTTGGAATCGCTAATTTTCTTTACGATTCTTCATCGATATATCATTTAATTCCCTTTCATTAAGTTAACATGTTTGAACAAAATGTCCCTGTTGATGACAGTGTATCGATTTAGTTATGTAGTGTAACCTAGATACGCTGTAATCCTCCATTTCATTTTTGATATGAAAATAAAAGAAATAATTAAAATGTCTATTATGCAAAAACTTATGTATTGTGCATATCAATCATCTGTAATGTAAAATTCTAATTAATAAATTTGATAGTAAGGCGTGAAAGTAGGTGAACTTTTTTGTTGGTTAGATTTGTCAATGATTGGTTTGTCTATATATCTTTCCTGATCTGAGTGTATTATTCCGTTCACAAATCTACCACTGTACTGATCAATACGTAGTTTGTCTTTCACCGCCCTGAGTATTTCATCATTTTTGTCCATCACAGATGACATGCTGTAAGGTTATATCATTGATTTCTGCAGCTACAGCCTGGGTATCCAAAACACAGTGATCTCTTATAAACCAACAAATGTACGGGAGCTACCTCCCTTTATTCTTAGTATCGTTGATAATTTGCTATTATGTTTACCCTGAAATCAGATTCGTGGCAAGAGAAAACTGAATAGTAAATTTGTACAATAAAAAGTGATTATATGTTGTCCCAAGGCCGGGGCATACAAAATTACTTCAAAATGGTAGTTGTTATTCCCTTCTTAACGATCAGTATTTAGGGTTATCGCGACAACTGGTTTACCCTGTCTCAGTATGTTGCGACCTTGTGGAATACCGGTGCTGGGTGCCTTTGGCATGGTATTCAAGTAAGGTAGCACTGTAAAGTCAGCTTCAGATCCGTGCTATCGCAAGGAGGAAAATACATCAACATATCCATATTGCTCACAGACACTACATACATGGAGGCACGTCCCTAAATGACCTTAGTTGTTAATAGGACGTCAAAAACAAAAAATCAAACCAAAACCTCTTAAGACATATATGCATTTTTATGTCAGTGGTGCCATATACGTCTGTGTATTAAATCTGTATCATAGAGCCCTATACATATATCAATGGTGCCCCATTAGGACCCTATACAATCAATGGTGCCCCTAAGGACCATATATCAAGATCAATAACACCTTTAAAACTAACAAAGAAAGTAAGCTTGACTATACCCATCATAATATTGCAAAACATAATTGATACCAATTGACTCCTTAAAAGGTTGTACAATTTCCCCCTTTCGCATGCGCACAGTCATCTTCCTCGACAACAGTCGTCGAACATTGCATAATGGACCTAGTGACAGTACATTGACTATACCTCATTATGATTTAGTTATTTTAGATTCGTCCAGGATGCATCAGGTGACGTTTAAGATAATACTTATGTCACCCACAAATCAACTTTACGAAACAGAAGCGTTGCTCTCGCGTGGACCTTGATGTACGCTTAGATACTACAATGTTGCCCTAGCGTGCGTTGCAAGTTTACACAAAACAGGTAATTTCCGGAGAAGGAGAAACATTTATATGCCTTTTAGAGATGGCAAGGCACCCAATCTAATTAAAATTATATCTTCACATCGCTCCCGTTTTCTGATATGTCAACGCGACATATCAGAAAACGGGAGCGATGTGATGATATAATTTTAATTAGATTGCAAGGCACCCAAATGGCTTTTTATATTTTAAAAAGGATATCTTAGATAAGCGACGAGATGCGAAAAGAAAATACATTTATCACAGGCTTTCATTCTCCAAATCCCAACGACTACACCCACTTAAGTACTCTGCAAGAGAACGTAAGTGGGCGTAGCCACTGGAATTTCGAAGATTGATATGAAAACAGATGTAAGTTAAAATATCTAACAAACAATGGTTTATAGTTAATCAGGAACACTTTCGGTTCGCTTCAATCTTTTAAGTTACTTCTATATAGCAAATAAAAAAATTGAAGCAGGAAATGAAGTGCCGTTGGTGGGAATGCTATCGTTAATCATAACAAAAACGAATTAATCAGGTATTCACTCTCAATGCCGTTTCTTCGAAACTTTCTGTGAGGTTTTCTGCTCTCCAGTACAACAGCCCTATTAAAAGTACCACTGAACTCAAGTCCTTACGATAGAAGGATGTAACTAGTATTAAAGGCCAAGTGAGAGGCTTTCAAAACGTCAGTCACCTACAACGCCTGGTTAGAAGTGCTCATTGAGTGAAAAAATCCTAGTGTCAAGGGCTTTCAACAGAAAATTCTCGGTCAGATGTCCCATACAGCAGAAACGAACTATCGGATCAATCCATGTGGAAACAGTATTATTATCAACAATACGAGTGTTATTATTTTGATTTGTCAGCAATAGCTTGCCTGTCTCGTACGACCTTATTAGGGTACACTCATAGACAGGCAGGATCTTTCGCAAACTCCTCAAACTTGGGTAAAAGTGGCGGATCCAAAGCCTTGCAAAGTCTTTTCTAAGTCAGAATGGAAAAGTCTAGAAGGAGACTCGCATCTGACTGCTAGATCCTAGAGAAGGTTTTGAAAATCGGAACTTTGAGCGTGAAACTCACTCACTCAAGCTGTTGCGACTGTCTCTAGCGATAGCACATATTTTAAGGGTTACTCATTTAAGCTCCCCGTAGTCATTTGGAACGAAAGGCGCCATTAGAAGCTTATTCAAACCAATGAAGTAAGCATAAGTTGAACGCTAGGTGTTGTATTAAGCATACCCTTTAATAGTGAGGAAATGTCTCGATCGTTTCTGACCGACTCCGGATTCTTTAGCTGGATAATAGTTGCAGATATACATGTATACCATGCGCTAGAAGCCAGACACAACTTTTTCTCACTGAAAAGATAACACATGAAATCCATAATACCTTCTCTATAGGCCGTGGCAAGAATACATCTCTGTCCATTGTACCAATATATGCAGAAGCTGATTCTGGCGGAATAGAATCTTGTTGTACTTCGTCTTCTTGCAGCGGACACAATTCCAGCAACCTTTGGTGAAAGTTCTTTATTGAGTCACTGTTTTCCATGTTGCTAGATTCCGCATTTTTGGATCTGGATGATTTATCCTTTTCTCGTTTGGGATTGCGTATGTTGTCTGCTGATGTATGATGAGCAACCAATACTGAGCCAACTATATCTCAAGTAAACTTCAGCTGGTATAAAGGATGTTACGACCCCTCTCTAAGTTGATAGTAAAACTGCTTCGTGCTGCAACATCTACGCTAGACTCCAGGGCCCGTATTCATGAAACTGTTCTCATGCTCAAGCATGAGTTTTGTGCTCAAGCCTTATTTCTTGTTCCGTTTATAAAATAATAATAAAATCTAATTTTGTCATTAATGTGGAGAGAAAAATATGAAGAAACTTTAAGCCAAAAACTGTTTTCAATGTTTACATTTCACTTTTTGATCCTTTGACATGCTTTAAGTGAGTTACAAAAAAAGTTGGTTTGAGCACAAAATCAATGCTTGAGCACGAGAACGGTTTAATGAATACGAACCTAGAATATCGAACACCACATCTGTTTTGAGTTTTTCATAACATTTGCAGACTCACGCTTGTCCGTCATAGAAACCCCGTGCTCGTGAGCGATACATGCGTTGTTGGTTTTTCCGATGTTATTGAAATTGACAGGGACATTTCGGACCATGACGCTACTCTCGTTGAAATTAAACTAAACATTTTTCTTACTAACAAATTTAAACGTATGATTTGGTGTTATAAAAATGCTGACTATCCTAAATTTAATAACCTGTTACAAAACACCGATTGGCAATAGGTATTTAGAAATGCTTACACATGCGACGATATGTGTTCGATTTTTACAGATAAGTATTTGGAATATGCTCATCTTTGTATTCCAACTAAGGTTATTACTGTTAGACCAAATGATAAACCGTGGTTTACTACTGAACTACGTCGTGAAATTAGAATTAGAAATAGATTGCATAAAAAATTAAAAAGAGTTTTTTCTATAGAGAATTTAGCTAAATTTAAAAAACATAGAAATCATGTCAACAATCTCAAACGTAGAACAAGAGAACTTTTTTATGCTGATATTAATGGACTTTTAGATAACTATGCAAAAACTAATCAAAAGAATTTTTGGAAACTGGTTCGGAGATTAACTAAAAGTGCAGATGTATCTTACATTATACCTCCTCTAAAAGACCCTATTACTAATTCTACTGCAGTAGATGATGAACGAAAAGCTAATATTTTAAATGACTATTTTGTGTCTATCTCTACTATAGACGACTCAGGTGTACCTTTACCACAAGTTGATATGAGAACCCAAAGTCGCATAGATAATATATTTTTTACACAAGCTGATATTGTTGACATCCTTAAGTCTCTTAAATTAGGTAAAGCTGTTGGATATGATAAAATTAGTCACCAAATGCTTAAAAACACAGCTCTTTATGTTTCATTTCCGCTATTTCTTATATTCAGAAAGTCTCTTGATCAAGGAATTTATCCCAATTCCTGGAAAAAAGCTTTAGTCATGCCCATTTTTAAGAAAGGCGATAAACAATGCCCCAGTAATTATAGACCAATAGCTTTATTAAGCACTGTAGGGAAAGTTTTTGAAAAAGTTATTACAAAATTTCTGCATAATTATTTATTAGAAAATTCATTGTTATATAAATACCAATCTGGATTTCAGCCAGGTCACTCAACAGTACATCAACTAATTGAAATTTATCATAATGTATGCATAAATCTAGAAAACCGTCATCATACCTGTCTTGTTTTTTGCGACATTTCCAAAGCTTTTGATCGGGTTTGGCATGCAGGTCTTGTACACAAATTAAAAAGCTATGGAATAAATGGAAATCTTTTAGACTGGCTATCCGATTATGTACAGAATCGCCATCAACAAGTCTTCATCCACAATGTTACTTCTCATACTAAAACAACTAATGCTGGTGTACCCCAGGGCTCTGTCTTAGGTCCGCTTCTTTTTCTCTTGTATATCAACGATATAACTGATAACCTTGTCAGCCCTTCCCGTCTTTTTGCTGATGATACTTCCCTATCCGTCTCTTCTCCTTCCGCAATTGAACTAGAAACTACTACTAACCGAGATCTTGAAAAAATTCATAACTGGGCAGAAAATTGGCTTGTTAAATTTAATCCTAATAAAACTGAAGCGCTACTAATTTCAAATACCAATGCTGAGCTTGATGTCAATCTCATTTTTAATAATGTTAATATTGATTTTATCGAACATCATAAACATCTAGGCATTTTCCTAGATGCTAACTGTAAATGGACTCACCATATTGATAACATTTGTAAAACTGTTACGAAACAAATAGGAATTCTCCGCAAGTTAAAATATACTTTAAATCGCAAGACATTAAACAGAATTTATCTTACTTTTATACTCCCTCTGCTTGAATACTGTTGCGAAGTTTGGGACGGTTGTACAACTGCCGATGCAAATAAACTTGAAAAACTCCAGTTAGAAGCGGCGCGTATTGTCACCGGCCTGCCATCTTTTGCTAGTAGAGCGTCTCTTTACTTCGAAACTGGTTGGGAAGTCTTGTCTCAACGTCGCACCC